>NC_134268.1:22439019-22739019 GCF_031893055.1 Leptodactylus fuscus
AACTCGCGTTGATGTATAAAATTGTATATAATTATCCTCGTTTAGTGTTTTTATTGTTTTTTTTTTATGAATGCAGATCTTTCCAGTCTTCTGGTTGTTGACCTCCTCTTTCCTTCGCCAGAGACGCCTTTTTCTTTTTCACGTGGCGAATTGAGCCGCGAGGTGATAAGAAATAAAAACATCCAAAAACTTAATCAAGTCAGTGTTTTTATTGAACTTAGATTTTTAGGGTTAGCTTTTTTTTTTTTTTTTTTACCAGTTCACATCTGCGTTTGGGGAGTCCGCTTGGGGACCCCCTGAACGGAAACCTATACGCATAGAAAAGCGGTTACCTGGGAAAACACGCGGACCCCATAGACTATAATGGGGTGCGTATGGTTTCCGCAGAAAAGTGTTGTTGAGCTGATATCTGCGGTGTACAGAGCCGGAAGCAGATGACTCCCTATACTGTGTAGTGGTCATGCTGTGGTATTGCAGGTTGGCTTCCTATCACTTGAATGAGTTGCCTTAGCAGAGCATGACCACTACAGTGTGCGGTGCCCTCTGATTCAGGCTCTGTATACTATATAGATATCAAGTGACTGGAGAGGGTATGGGACCTTCACTGATCTCATTCGTGACTTACTCGATGAGTAAGCCGTTAGTATGAAGTCTTGGTCAGCCCCTTTAAATTTAGACTTGAAATACCATTTGGTACCCATGGGCTAAGATGGTTCTGAATTTTTTTTTTTTTTTTTAACTGGGTACGTCCAAATTAACAATTTAACCCCCATCCCTAGGATAAGGGATAACTTGTATATTGATGGAGTTCCTCTACTTTCCTCCACACAACGGTGGTTGGACTTGCATTCGTTTCAGTCGGAGAATCCGAGATGGTTGAAGAACATCTCACGATTATCATTGGTGATCCCTTTGAAATGAATGGGTGGCCTGATCACCACTCCCCGCTTCCCCGTTGTCCTAATTGGTGGAGGGTCTGAGTGGTCTGTTAAGAAGGACCACCCCGAACACCCTTGTTATACCGAGGTCTTGCGTCAGACTATCGATGTATGACTTACAAAATTTTTGTTTTCAAACCAAAATAATTCCATTGTTTCCTACGATACGCTGTAAAATATAAAATTTTTGCTCTTTGATGTGCTATAAAGTCTGCAGCAATCTGGGTAACATCCTACGTGTCTTCTATCGGCGGCGGCGCCTCGATGCCGCTCACGTTTGTTGGCCTGCTTTTGATTCGGCACATTTAGATGCATATTAGAGTCATCAAACATCTCTTCAATGCAAATTGTAATCGGCCCTTTAAACCACATCAAACCTGCTCCGTCCCCCCCTCCCTCCATTGTCAGTTCTCGTCTTGTCATTTGTGGTGTTGCCGGTGACAGGGGCCGTTTGGTGACAGCAGGAGGGGTGTGTTCCATTTCCATCTATTAACAGCATTACAAGCGGCTAATTTTAATATTACGTCTCCCCGTTGTCTTCGGAGAGCGCTTTGTGTCAGGCTTAATTTCTGTTACCTGGACTTTCTTGTGCTATTAACGTCAGTGTGAAGAGGGAGCGTGCTGTTCTCCAAGATTTCTGATGTTTTTCTAGTGTGTTACTGTTTGTTCGGTGAATTTTTTGCATTTTTTTCAGTCTCTTTAATTTGGATTTATGTGACATTATTTGTAGTAATTACTTTTTGATAATATAATTTACGTTGGTAGTTTAGGCTCAACCGTGTTTGGGGAAGGCTTTGGCAGCTGCGATGTCGACAGAACATTACTTTTGCAGCATGCCATAAAGGGAGTTGTAAGAGTTGAACAGACTCTTGTTTTACTCCCTCTACTGGTGAAACAATTTAATTTTATAGTAGAAGTGTCTCTATTTTGTTTAGGCTAGACAGAAAATTATTTCCTAACAATACGTTCCCCTTAAGAGATTGTGTCTTCCAATTAAGGGCTAGATTATCTTAATGGAAGCTGAGGTGGTAGAAGAACATCTAGTGATGATCAGTTACAAACAGCGCCCCTCGCATTGGAGGACCTGTCCTGTATTACATATATTAGAATCTTTGTTTTTAATGTGTACCATGCCATGCTTAATATTTCCTGTGGTGGCGCTGTAGGTAGCTTGAATGCTTACCAGGTTTACCCAGCCGATCACTGAGAGGTCCCAGCAGGGGGTAGACTTCTATTAAGTCGTGAAGAACTCTTTGTAACAAGTGGAGATGGTCCATAAGGTGGTTGTTTTTGGTCATGCTGCCTACTCCCATAGATGGACAAAGATGGATCAGAACTGGGAACCATTTTAAGGGGAACCCTTACACCAAGAAAGACCTTTTTAACTCTGGAGCTTTCCTGGTCCTCGATCAGTACCAATATGTACCTACTTAATATCACAATATTACCCATGATTTGTCACCAGGCTACATGGACCAACGCTAATAATTCTACACCTATACCCATCGCCATAACATTCCTTACCTTTATGTCACTAGGTGCTGGAAGGTTCATGGACCCGGGTCAATAATTGCACACCTCTACCCATCACCACAACATTCCCTAAGTTTATGTCAATAGGTTTACAAAGGTTCGTGGACCCGGGTCAATAGTTCCACACTTCTACCCATCACTACAACGTTTCCTATATTTTTTGTCGCTAGGTTTTCGAAGGTACATGGAACATGTTCAATAGTTGGACATGTCTACCCACCACCACAACATTCTCTTTGTCACTAGGTGTTTGAAGGTTATTGGACCAGGGTTAATAATTGCACACATCTACCCATCACCGTAACGTTCCCCATGTTTTTGTGGCTAGGCTTTCGGATGTAAATACTTCTACACCTCTTCCCACCACCACAACATTCCCAATAGTTTTTGTCACTAGGTTTTCGAAGGTACATAGACCAGGGTCAATGGATCTACATATCTACTCATCACCACAGCATTCCCCATGGTTTTGTCGCTAGGTTTTCAAAGGTACATGGACCAAGGTCAATAGTTGCACACAGCTACCCATCACCGCAACATCCCCCATCGTTTTGTCGCTAGGTTTTCGAACGTATGTGGACCAAGGTCAATAGTTTGACATGTCTACCCACCACCACAACCTTCTCTATGTTTGTCACTAGGTGTTTGAAGGTTATTGGACCAGGCTTAATAATTGCACACATCTACCCATCACCGTAACATTCCCCATGTTTTTGTGGCTAGGCTTTCGGATGTAAATACTTATACACATCTTCCCACCACCAATGGTTTTTGTCACTAGGTTTTAGAAGGTACATAGACCAAGGTCAATGGATCTACACGTCTACTCATCACCACAGCACTACCCATGGTTTTGTCGCTAGGTTTTCAAAGGTACATGGACCCAGGGTCAATTGTAGCCTACACCTACCCATCACCGCAACATCCCCCATGTTTTTGTGGCTAGGCTTTCAAAGATAAATAGTTATACACATCTTCCCACCACCACAACATCCATCGTGGTTTTTGTCTCTTGGTTTTCGAGTGCATATGGACCTTGGCTAATGCTTCTTACACACATCTACCCACCACAACCTTCCCCCATGTTTATCACTCTTCTTTCAAAGGCACATCCGTCAGTGGCAATAGTTATATACATCTGTCCACCACCAAAACATTCCTCATGTTCTTGTCCCCAGGCTTTTGAAGACGCATTGAATATGTGAACTGCTGAGATATGTGAGAAGGTATTCTAAAGTAATAACGTCTTACTCCTTCCTGGTTCAGTCTCGACTGTAATCTTCCTCGAACAGATTTTCTCGGATTGAATTTGTTAGGACAAGTTTCAGTTTCTGGTGTGATTTGTCTGGAATATTCGTTGTGCTGTTTGTGCTTTCGCCACACCATACGTTCAAGACTCTGCAACGAAACGCTGCTTGTTAACTCTTTCCTACAAAGAAAACAAGTCAACTCCCTTTTTGAGTATTTTTGAAAAACAAAAACAAAAATTTGGTATCCTTTTTGAAAGGTTGATACCGCAACAATGTGTCACTTCTCATGTATTGAATCCAATGCAGTGCCAAACTACTACCTTAAACGTCCCGCCATGGCAGTGTTGAACCCCACAGGTTGGTTTGGGACTTTATTAGGTACCAAAGGGTAAGTTGACACGGAGATTTTTGGTCTCGATTTTGAGGCTGTATTCAATGGGAGCCATTCAGGTGTTTCCTGGTAAAATAAGCGACGCTCATTCTTCAGACCGTTTCGCCTCGCAGTTCGGCCTGAAGACACTCCAGACTAGGTTGGGCCTAATCCGGAGAGGAGTGCGCGGCTGGATGCTGGTGCAGTGCATCGGCATTCAGTTGCGGCTATCTGTCTTATGGACCGGAACCTGAAGCGGCCTCCGCCTCAGGTTCCGGTCCAAAAAATCCTGTGAGGACTTACCCTTATTGTATATAGATGGTGACGCCTAATAATTTATTCACGCCTCCTGTATGAGCTCCACGTTCACAAAGGGAAATATAAGCATCTGCCAACAGATGTGCACTGACTATATGTACTCACACCCTTCTGTGGGCTGAGGAATACATACTCCTTAAATCATACGAGAGAGAATGTTTTTGGGACATCTGTTCTCGTTCGGCACCAGATGTTTGTCTGGTGTGAGTTGGACTTTAAATGAATGCGTGTCTTCCAGGAAAGAATTTGTCAGGGCCAACTCTCAGTATCAGTTCTGTTTTGCAGTGTTCTTTTTATATAGCCTTCTTTCGGGAGGCCATTTTTAAACTTTTTGGCTTCTGGTGACCCATTCCCACCCCCCAACCCCATTGACTTCCTGGCGTCAATAGTCCCATAGTAAAGCGAATTCTACAACGTAAGTGTGAACTGAGCTTTAAAGGAGCTTTCCGCATGATTGACATTTATACGCTCTCCACATAGAAGTGAATGGTGTGGTGGATGAGCGTGTAGACTACAGCTCCATTCACATGGAGCACCTGGGAACTTTTTGCTCTGCATTCTCACAGTGGTCTGACACTTTTTAATCCTATGGATAAGTGTTTGGAACTTCTTATTTTTACATAAATTCGTTACAATATGATCGGTGAGGCTCCGACTTCTTCTAGATTGGTGAATGGTGGGACACTTTCCTGCACAACAGCGCCCCTGGTGACCAGGTAGCGGTAGTGCAAATCCATTTTATTTGAATGGGTTTGTGTTGTAGATCCCTTCCAAGCAGCTGGATGGGATCCACATTTCTTAAGTGGTGGTTTAACCCTTTCATTTTATGGATTTTTGGGGTTCCTACCAATCAGACCCACATGACACTAGTTTAAACTGCTTTTAGGTAAAGTTAAGGAATTTTTTTGGTCCTAACCCCATTGGCCAAATCTCCTGGAACGTTTAGGAGTCTCCCGAAATAAAGTGACCTTCTGGAAGTACCGACAAATCTCCCCCGGCTGGTGGAATGCCCCCGAATTTACCGGGCTCTCTGCCATTCTCTACATGACAAGGGTGTGGGTTATGTGTTGGACAGGTTCCAAAAAGGGACCACAAAAATGGGCATGGTCTTTTGGAAAGTGGGAGAGTCTACACATATTTTCCGGAGTGATGGCCAGCAAATGCTGGCTGGTTTGGTCTTCATACCGCTATAACCCTACACACAGACTGTGTTAAATTCAGCTCTACGACCTCTGTAGATAGACGCGTATTCTTGGACAGTTGCGTTCCTTGCGTACCACGTGGTGGTTATTTATGTCACCCCCGGAAAGCAGATTGTTCGGCTGATCATTCAAGTATTACTTTAAATGTAATATGACAACATAATGAAGCGGAAATGTTCCCCAGCTATAAATTTCGAGGAATTACCATGAAAAGTTATCCCGTCTCGCAGATGAGCGAATTCTTGGTTGAAGTAGAACTGGTTGAAATATGAGAATGTGGAATAATTTATTGTCGAGGCTCTATTTTCACTGAGTGGTTTGAATGCTTTCTACAGGAATGTTTGGTCTAAAAATACTTTTTGTGGTTCTTTACGGTAATTGGAGAATAATTGGCGACTTATTCACTCGTACATGTAGACAGGTTTTTGTTTTTTTTCGAAAAAAAGAAAATATAGACTTAATTTTTTTTTTTCCGCGCATATGCATTGGAGTCCAATAGTGGGGTAGTCTCGAATACAGTTTGGTGACTGGTTATAGGAGACTCATGCGGTACGTTATCAAAGGCAGCATAGACTACCAGGCCATGACTAATATGGTAGGTCACTATGTGCCTAGATATCGGGACGTGGATTTGGTAAGTGAAACCACCGATTTCCAACTTTGTAAATGGCTGAAGGTCTCGGGCCAGTGTAGTAAAGCTCTTAAGGGCGGGTTCAGAATTTGACACGGAGGCCGCCTCAGCTTCCGGTCCAAAAAATGGCTAGCCGTATCGGGATCCAGTAGTGGTATTCCAAATGAATGGGCTGAGTCGGGAGGGAGGTGTTACGAGGCGGATCCTCTGCGGCTGAATCAGCCGTGGAATCCGCTTGAAGAAGGGGCAGGTTGCTTCTTTTTTTGAAAACAAAACGAAATGACCGGCTCACCATTGATTTCAATGGAAGGTTTTGGTTTTTTTTTTTTTTTTTTTTTTTTTGAGCGGATTCTGGCGCAGATTGCGCGTCAAAATCCGGCCCAAAAAACCCCGTGTGAACCCGGCTTAAGTCATGATAAAGCTAGTGATTGTATTCCTATGCATGTAACTTTTTTTTTTTTTTACGACTTCAAACTTACCCCCTTTCCACAACTTTGACTCCTGACTCCATAGCCATGGTAGAAATGTTCATTTTTTTGGTGCCTAATTTTTGTGCCGCCCGCCACTGTACCCATAATAGGGTTTAACGGACCATAAAGTCTACCTTGATGGTGGCCAGTCTTTGGCCCACTGACCTGGGTGGGAACGTTGCTGTTGAATGTTTTTGTAGACCGTTGTTATGCAAAATTTTGACTTGTCTGGGTTAGAAAATCTATTTCGGGTTCCACTTACCTCTTTGAAGCAATGGCATCCCCTTGGTTGTTCCAAAGACCTTGTTCACCTATTGACAAAAACGGCAAGATCTCCGCAACGTGGGCAGCGATTCACGAGAGGAGAACTCAGTCTACCGAGCTGAGTGGATATACCGAGTTCCTGTGACCCTCCCTTTAATTGAATGTACCCTTTGGCCAAGTGAAGATGGCTGACCTTTTAATGTCTTAAAGGGATAGCCAGGGCAGATCTGTAAATTGGGGAGATCAGGAAGTCTTGGCCTATACGTAAAGGAAGAAAAAGGTTGAATGGGTTTTTCTTCCCTCCGTACAGTCTGTAATATGTTGGGATTTCCCGTCTGTCATGTAAATGATAGAACATATTTTTTTTTTTTGCCGCTCTTACAAAGGCTTCAGTAAAAAATGGGGAAAGGCACATTTGTAGAAACACTGGTTCCTAGAGCAGAACCAATACCCAGAGGCAGCAGGAATGACTAATCTGCGTTTCCTGTCGGTTTCCTCTTCCTCCCGTCCTCTGTGTGTTACTTATCGTAGATTATTATGTATCTTATTATAACCGGATTGTTCTACTCAGGGCAAAGCCATCGACGCCAACACGTTGATTGGAAGCCAATGGCAGCGACGCTTGGCCGCAGCGTTTGATAGACTTCCTGGATAAATTACTGTTTTTTGCTGATTAGAAGTAAATCACGTTTCGCTTCCAGTCTTTATCTGTTACTTGCTGCTTTGTGGTGGGAATAATAGAATGGAATGAATGATTGCAGCAGCAGGGGAGGAGCGAGTTGGTCTTGGGGGGAGGCAGTGACCTATGTGCTTATAGGTGGTTGTTGATGAGTACCAGATTGCGGGAGAAATGAATAAAAATGCAGCAACGACCCTATTTTTTTTTTTTTTTTTTTAATTTACAAAATTCTGCTTGACGTGTGTCTTGTATCGCTTTATGGCATGTTGCATTTCTGATCTGCCGTAAAGCAAAATTGTTAGAATTTTTGTAAATCAGATGAAACGTGGGACTAATATGTATATATCTATATATATTTAACATGATGCATGACTTGTCATCTGATCAGTCCTTTTTAGCGTGATGAATTTTGAAAAAAAAACAAAAAAAAACCTTTTATACCGCATGTGAATATAATAGTCTTGAGTCCTGGTTCTACCTGGGCAGGCCGCCTAAAGTCAAATGATAGATGGAAGCATAGACTTATATTATATCTACTGGCAAAAAAATTTAGTGAATCACTTACCCACTTTGAGATTAAAAACCGCAATGCGGATACACTGTGATTTCCAAAACCGTCATAGTTTTGGAAAGCGCACCATGTCAATTATACCTACGGAAATGCCAGCGGTTTCCCCATAGGTATAATTGAAGCAGTCCACAGAGGAAACACGTTACCGGTGCGGTGGTTCCCGTTTTTGCTGCGGGACGCCCCATGAGGCCTTAGCCTAAGGCATAGCCTAATTTCATCAAGGCCAAGTGGTAGAAAAGCAGCTTTTTTTTTTGTTGTTGCAAATTTTGCTGCAGTTTTTTGTGCCAAATTCAAGACTGGCTATAACAGGAGTAGAAAATACTTAGGGCTCGTTCACATGGGGCAAGAGGGGGCGGATTCTGACGCCGAATCCTCCTCAGAATCCGCCCCCTCACCATAGAGGTCTATGTAGACTGTTACCTTCCATTTTTCCGTGAGCCGGAACATGAGCTGGCCTTTCTTCAGGCGGATTCCGCGGCTGAGTCAGCCCCGGTGTCCGCCTCGCGACAGCACCCTCCGGACTAGGCCCATTCATTTGAGCCGACTTCGGAGGGGGAGGCCACGACTGTCGGAAGCCGTGACAGTCGTGGCAGGTGCATTTTGGTCCAATTTGGTCCAAGTCAAGTCATTGGCAGAGCATCCTGGAAGTGTCCAAATGGACTCGACAAACTTTTTTATATTTTTTTTACATTTTTTTTTTTCATATAAAATAGAAAATTCCATATTTGATTTTGGGGGAGAAAATAAAAAATGAAATCAAAGTCTCATGTATTGGGTGGGCTTACGAAATCCTCACGCTTTGCACTTCGCAGCAGTGACCTCTTTGTTGTCGCTTCTGTACTTGGAACATTGCAGCTGCTGAACGTTGCTTCATTGAGCAGCCTCATAAATAATATACATGTGAAAAACACCGCTTCCAGCAGCCGCTCTCTCTGCCTTTTGTCCTGGTGTTAACTGTAAGAAGTTTACTCAAGCAGCGCTGGAGATTGTTTTACTTCTCCTTGGACTTTGGCCAGATTCTTTGCTTCCTCTCGTTGGCCTCTCCGGCCTTCTTCTTCCACCAATCAGATTTCCCCCTATGTGACAAGTCTTGTGTTTGAACTACAATTGGGCACAAAAGCTGTCCGGCGGCTTCACTTAGGCCTTGCCGAGAATTGAATTCTTGACACTTCGTGGCCCCGTCTTTATGCGGTGGTGGGGGAGCTGGGAGAATGTGGAGATTCGGGAAGAATAAGGAGCTGAAAGGGCTCTCTGTAATGTAAATGAAGGTCTGAGAGCAGTGTATGTTTTCCTGGGAAATGCACATTGACTGATATGTAATGCTGTTTGCTCAACGTTGTGTGTGAAAATAAATTTGTTTGCGTCGTCTGACTTTAGACCCTCTCCGTTACCTTAAAATGGTCATACGTGGTCCTATGTTCAGCCTCGACAGGGTGGAAAACCGGCCATGCGGTGAGAGATGTTGAGAACTTCGGTAGTGATGAACCTGGAAGGTGACAGAAATCTAGTAGATGGTTTTTGAGTAGGGTTGAGCGATCGGGATCGGAAAAGATCGGATTTCGATCAGCGATCGAGTAAATTTCACGATCGCGATCGGAATTCCGACCCGATCTTTTCCAGCGGGATCGAGATCGGAGGTTTTCTCAAGATTGGCTCAACCCTAAAAGTGACTTTTCCCATAGAGAAGCATTGACTAGGGTCGAGGATCGGGTTCGGAAAGGATCAGATTCCGATCGGCGATCAAACAAATTTCACGATCGCGATCAGGATCGAGATCGGCTGGAAAATGATCGGAGATTGGATTTTAAAATCGATCTTGAAATCTTAAGATTGGCTCAACCCTATTTTTGAGTAGTCCTGATCTGACATGACTTTAATGAGCCCACATGGCAGATGAGGTCTGAAGGTAGGCAGATGTCTTACTGGCTGTCTGCTGATTGGTTGGGTTGGAATTCATGTTACGTTGTCTGATTTTTTTTTTTTTTTTTTTTTAGACCCCCTGTGTTACGTTAAGATGGTCATACGTGGACCTAGGTTAAGCCTCCAGGCCATGTGGTGGGAGATGTTAGGAACTTCGGCAGTGATAATGAAATCTAGTGGCCGTCAATGTATTATGGTTGATGAGTTCCGAAGGCGGCCAGATATCTTACTGGTTTAAGGATGACTTAGTAGGGATATATATTAAGACTAGCATTTCCTACGCTAGACTGGTACAGAATGCAGCAGAATTCGGCCTTCGGTCTCTTAACCCAAAATTGAAATCTACACCAGCCAAGGATTGATGAAAATTTCATATCTAACCCATGCCTGAATAGTAAATATGACAGGCCGTGGCATCTCCAACCTGGTCCAACTTGGTCCCTGCCCAGTTTCTTAAGAATTTTTGGATGTGGCTTAAAAAAAACAGTGGCACATCTTTGGAGCAAATATGGACCATGAGTGAAAACTGCACCACATCTCCACCATCTTTCTGGTGTCAGTGGATTGGTAGATTCCACCATCGTTCTTTCCTTGATAGTAATAGGATCCAAGACCTATTTGAAGGACTGATGGATATAAACTCCTTTCCCAGAGCTGATCCAATTTCTTTTGAGAAGTATGGCGTTCCTCAAACTATTTTTGGCTAGTTCTACCCCAGATGTTTGGTAACCTTAAAGAGTTGGCACGAGATTAGATAGGAGACCGAGGTGGTGGTTCTTCCAGGAGAAACCATGCCACTGGTGTCCATGGACTTGGTCAAGTATTACGGCTCGGTTTTATCCACTGCTGAGATGTAATACTCATTTAGTAGATTTCTAATGCCCTTAGGCTGTGGCCTGTTGTGTCTAACACGGTCCTCCTTTCACCTACTGAAGCATTTGTGAAGTCAGCCGTGTTGTGTAAA
This sequence comes from Leptodactylus fuscus, assembly GCF_031893055.1. Taxonomy (NCBI): domain Eukaryota; kingdom Metazoa; phylum Chordata; class Amphibia; order Anura; family Leptodactylidae; genus Leptodactylus; species Leptodactylus fuscus. Next base: position 22,450,130 of record NC_134268.1, read on the forward strand.
GGATGGACAAAAATTCAGTCTGGGCCCATCCTTTGCTGTCTCTGCAACTGTTAAACATGTCTAATGTTTCCAAAAATGGTCCAAAAAGTTTTTATATGTTTTTAACTGTTAACGCAAATTGTTTTGGGTTCATCTATGTTGTGGTGGTGGTGGTGGGGTCTATTGTCCAGTATGGTGCCTCTTCTTGCCATTTCATGTTATTTCTAGTCTGCGTTGAGCCTTATCTGTATTATATGTGGTGTCCCCGGACACGGCGGGATGCTAAATCTCATGTCAGACGGCAGGTGGGCTGTGAATCCGTCCATCCTACTGGTAGACCCTCACTAATGCTTTAATGACAGCTTATCTTGTATCTCTTGAACTGTATTCTGGAATTGCTTGCTGAGTGACAAGATCTTCTCCAAGCTGGATATATTATCAGTCGCGAAGACCTTTCGCTCCTCCATCAAGCAACATATTTCTCCTGTGTTTTTTCTCGATTTATAGGTCTAGTTTATATCGTTCTAATCTGACATTTGATGATCCAAAAATTCTGGATCAGAATGAGAAGACTGGACCAGTTAATGAAACTCTCGTATAGTAAATTTTTGGACATATTTTATTCTTGCCCATCTGTTTTTAGTGTTTTTTTAATTTTTATATGGCCACCTGAAAAGTCCAAATTTCTGATGATCCATTACATATTGGGAGAATTTGAGAATAGAGTCTCCTACATCCCAACTGGCACCAAGCACACCTGAAATGAAGACGCTCTTGTCTTTTCGGTCAGGCTACTCCGGTGCGCCAAGGTTAAGATCTACCCCAGTCAAGAATTGGTGTACAGTTCATGTAACACTCATGCCAAAATTCAAATTCTCCAAATTTGTCAGGTCAAGTGGTCCCCGACCCACTTTGCTCTTTGCCTCATTCTACCCACTTTTTCAAAAATGTCGAGCAAGGTGGAGAACAATGTGGCACATCTTTTGCCGCAAAAAAGGGTTGCCCACCAAAGATGCCCTCATCTACGCGAGTAGACGTCAAAGTTGGATTAATAATTCCCCCCATTGTGTCATGTTGATAATAGACTAAAAAAAAATAAAAATACTACATTTTAAAAAAACTGCAAATTTTTCAAAATTTTGTAAAAATATAAAAATTACACTCAAATGTTAGGGCGAAAACCAATATAGAAATTTTTGAAGCTCCTGTGAACAACTGCGGAGTTACTCTGTGAAATATTTGTATTTTTAGCAGGTTGTGCAAGCTTAGAATTTTTTTTATATCTTTTAACCATTCCCCCCCCCCCCCCCTTTAAGATTAGCATGTATCGCATTGTGTTCCGGATGATAATTATGTTTTTAAGTAAATGTGTCCACCATTATAACACCTCCCAGCGGACTGGAGCCTGGGGCAGAAATTTTTCTCCTAATCTTCTGCAGCAGACTTTAATGGTCAGACTGAATCTGGACCATTTAGATGTCAGCGCGAATAAAGCGCGGGGTAGGATTACAGTGTGTCACAGCTGTTACTATCATTAGATAACAATCCATATTAAATGACCCTGGAGATGAGGCCCTGGCACAATTATTCATTCTTTCATTATGTTCTCAGCCTGTGGATGGCAGGCAGGCAGGCAGGCGTGGAGCGTACAGTGTACCAACCTGCAGATGTCGGCCCTCACTCATAGGTTGGAGGTTTGCGATTTTGTAAACCTTGGACTTGCGGTCCCCTGTGCCCTCTCGGGTGCGTCAATCAGTGGGTAATTGAAGCAGTCGACATATACTAAATATAACAGCAATACACTGGTGTACGGATCCCGACGCCCTGCAGGTAGTGGCAAAAAAGTACTTGCTGGAAAATGTCTAGAATTTTAATGACTTTATATTTTTATGCATATTAAAATATTTTGGATTTTGTATGTTTTTTGAATGTGTTTTTTTTCTGTAAATTTTTCTGACATTACAAAAATTAAGTGTTCTGGTTCCAGCAATTTTGCTAATTTAGTTAATACTTTAAAAAAATAAAAAACACATTGAAGGAAATTTACTCCAAACATATGCAAGGTGCCCCATAATTATGTAATTCATGTGCATCTAGGGGCACCAGAACGAAAATCTATGCTAGGCAGGAATTGGTGTCAACTTCTAGTGGGGGGTATAGTACCGGTGAATCTGATGGACCGGAACATCGGCCCATTTAGATCCCCACTCTGTTCCACCCACTGTCCAAAAAGAAAATTAGCGAGCCGTGAGAGCCGAAATGCCCCATTGTGTGCCAACAAAGTGCCATTTTTTTTGGCCATGTTTTAGGCGTATCCTGGAGATTTGTAAAATGTGTGTGAAACTTTTTTTTGGTGAGGACTCTCACCGGCAGCCGGCCGGCGTCACAGGTGCTTCCATTCATTTCTATGGGTGAGTGCTGTTCGGATCGGCTGATCCGAACAGTGTTCACTCATCTCTAATGCTCATACTTCAGGCCGTTTCTCCTCGCGATTCTGCCTGAAGACACTCCCGACTAGGCACATTGATTGAGCCTAATCCGAAGTGGAGAGCGCGATTGGATTCCAGTGTAGTGTACCGACACTGTTCAGTCACAGCTACCCGGCTTTTGGACCGGAACCTGAGGCGGCCTCTTTCTCAGGGTAAGTTAAAACAGGGTTTTTTGGACCGGAACCTAACACCTAGTGCTGCAAGCCTGACTTTATTTCATCGAGCAATTTAAAAAAGTGAAAGTGGACAAAAACAAAAAACACCCATTGAGCCTTATTATAGCAGTGTCTGTCAAAAGATAGACCGTGTTCTTGTCCTACAAATGAATATGAGTATGAATTTTGTGCAACCCTTAATCTCTTTTTTTTTTCTTCACAAGATTACAGGGCTCTTAAAGGGAAACGTTCCAATTATTTACTGTATATACGTCATATACTTCATTGAAATATCTGCCTCCAGGACGTGTTATTTTTATTATCTCACACCCTTTTTGCCCCGGGTTAAGGGAAGGGATTTGTGTGAAAAGGTCAATGGTTGCTGCCACGCCGCTGACTCCCTCCCCCCAGGAGAGGCCCCTTCATGTCACTAGGCCTCAATGCGGTGCAGGCAGAGAAGCAAACGCTCGCTTTTACATTCAGCAGATCTGCAAGTCGGATAACACGGTGGCGATTGATCAGAAACGGTCAGAAGATTAAAAAATCTCTGCTAATCACATGCCAATCTTCCCCATAACTTGCGCCGCGCCGCCCTGTGACACGAGCGCAATTTAATTAGATTAATTCCATATTTTTCATCTTAAAGGGATAATATTTGGTGCACTCCCCTCCCCCCTACTGTGATAATATCTCCCAGGAGGTTGTAGGATGTTTTCCTTTAAAATTTTCTTCATCCTTCTTTCATTCAGACTTCAAATGTGAGATCAGATAGGCCCGCCGCTGGCGAATGCCCAGTTTCGTTTCTCTGTTATCTGTATGAGATAAGGGGAAAAAACTGGTTTATTTGAGGTCGCTCGCGGTGATATCTTCATCCTGCCTTAAAAGTACAATATTTTATTGTGGCGTGAAGGAATTGGGTTTCTTTTTTTGTTTTTAAATATAAATTTTTCCATCGTACGAAGGCGCTCTGCGGAGATCAAGGGATAATCTGCGCAATTTGTGTAATTTTAAGGCTCGTGTGGACTATTTTGGTGCTATAGGTGCTCCGATTATCTACTGGTGCCGGTTTGATATTGGTGGCATTGCTGAACATTATATATATATATATATATATATATATATATATATATATATATATATATATATATATACATATATACATATACATATACACACACACACACACACACACACACACACACACACACACACACACACACACACACACACACACACACACACACCATACCCATTGTACATTCGAGTGGTCATATAATTCAGTAAATTGTTGTCACGCTTCCACTTAGACCCGCCGACTAGTTATAGATATACAAATCATATATTTTTTTTAATTTTTTTTTAAATACATTTTTGTCCATGTATGCTAAAACATGGTGGCAAGTTGGCCGCATCTTGCCAACAACGGAGCCGAAGTATTGGATTTATCTATAGCTGATGTTCCTATACGCATTGAGGTCCTCCCTATGACTTGGACTTCATATAGACCCATGTAACCCAAAATATTCTGCCGCTCTTTCGGCCGCCATATTAGCGGTAGTACCGTGCCTTACAGAGTATGACACGGCCTCCATACAGGCTGTTTACTTGCTTAGCCCCTCTCCCTTTGATTCATGACTGGTTCTCTCCCATGGCTGCGTTTAATGGGCACTTACCCCTTTTTGGAATTTTTTGTAAAATGAAATTAAAAACAATTGTACGATTTGCAACGTGACGCGCGATCGAGCTTTAGATAATGTTGTGCTTCCATGACTTTGCTGCTTGGCCACACCAGCCTGCTGGGATTTTTTGCGTTTGGAGTTTGTTTTTAATTTTTATTTTTTTCTTTTCTTTTTGTGAAATAATGACTTTCGTTTCTTTGCTTGTGACAATACGAGACGGCCGGCGCTGTAAGAGCTGTTTGTTTGATGCATGAAAAGGATGTTTGTTTTTGTAATGCGGAGGGATAAAAGCTGGAAATCTGATTTTATTTTGCCATCTTTTGTTCTGTGAATCTTGGACGGGGGGGATAACAACCAGTACATTGTTGTATACGCGATTTTTAGTTTTGTATTTTTTTGAGATAGAAAATCTGCATACTCTAAACCCGTTGTACCCCGATGTCCTTTTTAATGGACAAAAAGGCGCAGTGTATCTGTAGGTTTATCAATCGGCATATGGCGGCCATTACAGGTCTCTTTGGGATTTTCACATAGAAGTTTCGCCAGGCTTTAGGGTACGTTGGTTTTGAATGTCAGCTTGAGATCTATCTATCTATCTATCTATCTATCTATCTATCTATCTATCTATCTATCTATCTATCTCCTATCTATCTATCTATCTATCTTTCATCTATCTATCTATCTATCTATCTATCTATCTATCTATCTATCTATCTATCTATCTTTCTCCTATCTATCTATCTATCTATCTATCTATCTATCTATCTATCTATCTAATATCTAATATCTAATATCTATCATCTATTTATTGAATTGGGTAAACACCAAACAGGCCTTGAATCGAGCTAAACTCCGAACAGGCCTTGTTGCCCCTGGCGACCAATCAGAACCCAGCTTTTATTTTTTAAACTGCTCTGGCAAGATGAAAGCTGCACTGTGATTGGTCCGGCTGTCCATCGCAACCCATCGCAGTGCTGCATTCACTTCTAGGGCACTAGAGGTGAAGACGATGGTGCGACGACGTCCATGACTAATACATAACAATGGGGAAGAGTCTCGCTTTGTTTTTCTGGCCGCAAGGGAAGTGAGGTGGTTTCCTGTGCCACTTTTTGAATGAACTTGGTGGTTTTTGGGTTATTTAAAGATATTTCATCACTGGGATGTTCCTCGCACTTTTCAAAGGTCATAAAGTTAATCTGTATAGATCTCTTTAGGTTGCAATGGACACAGCCAGGTTGTCGCGTTTCTAAACGTTGCGTGTCTGTTGTCAGATCTCTATAGGATACGCTTACCTATGCACCAATTTTATTCCCCCCTTATTGTATCCTGAATGAATCCACTCTTATAGTCTCTGGAAAAATACCCCCCCCCCAAAAAAAATGTATGCAGCTTCACTTCATTTTGCATGAATGAATGTAATAACAAATGTGTAAAGTCTGGTAGACTACTGCGACCTGTCCTGTGAGACCCAACAACTACAAACCCCTTCCCCCCCAAAAAAAACGGCGTCATTGTACAATTAGTCGTGAATGTTTTAAGCAACCGAGATATATATAAAAAAATACATCAGGAAAGCTCTTAATGTTTAGCCTGAGGATGTGAGAATTCTTGTTTTCCTGGAATGCTTTTGTCTTTACCACCTATCAGTATAAATCCACGGCTGGTAGGCATCTCCACCGAGCGCTGCGAGACGTGTTACCTGGAGGGCAGCGCTGACAGGCTTCCTACATAGCAACTGGTTGGCTTTGTACAGGGAGTATTGCGGCTTCCATTAGGTATGCTAATAAATAGCAGCGGTATTGCCCTTACTCTATGGCGCCCCCTACAGGGAGGTCTAAAAATTACACTTGTCGTATGTAAATGGATGTGTCTTGGGCAGTTGCAAGCTCTCAGTGTTCATGTCTACTGCTATGTGTACAGGCTTGTTCATAAGGGTCAAGGGATGTATACTTATATATAACCCGAATTTAAAGGGACAGTCCACGTTATATACCGTTAACTGCTGGTAAACCTAATGATTGATGAAAGGTCAGGGCAAAGGTGAACCCTATTGCACTCATGAATAGAAAGTCAGATATGGTATATGGGGTTTACCTTTTACCCATCATACATTTGGTAGCGGGGTGAGTATCAATCCAATCCAAATAGACTAAGGGCTCATTCACATGGGACAAGAGGGGGTGGATTTTTATGCCGAATCCACCTCAAAATCCGCCCGCTCACAATAGATGTCTATATAGACTGCTAGCGTTCTTTTTTGCGCGAGTGGTGTGTTCCCGCTCGTGCAAAAAAGAAGCAGTCTGCCCTTTCTTCAGGCAGATTCCGCGGCTGATTCAGGCTTGGCGTCTGCCTCGCAACAGCACCCTCCAGACTAGGCCCATTCATTTGGGCCTACTCCGGGGCGGGAAGCCGCGACTGTCTGAAGTCGTGGCAGTCGCATTATAGTCCCATTCTGACGTGGCTTCCCGCTCAAATCAGAACCACTAGCCCTAAAGCCTTATGCTCACAGCAGTGCTGTTTTTCTTGGCCTTTCTTCACTTGTACGTGAATTATGGACTTGCGATGACGGTCACATGGCCATTATAAAACCCATGAATTTCATTGGGTCCCTTCACATGGCACTGTCCGTTTTTGCAGACAAAGCCTGCATGTCAGTTTTTTTTTGATGGCCCATTAAAATCGGCCATGTGAATATACACATTGAGTTCAATGAGTTGATGAGTTGTCAAGATGGCCATTGCAAAAACAGTCATTATACAGCCATTTTTTTCAAGTCATGTGAATTGACCCTCTGTCTGTCTTTATTGGTGGCTAATATTTAACAATAAATCTGGTACATCTTTAGACTGCCTATTAGTTGGCTCCATTTTCGACGAAAAAAGGTACTAAAATTTTGGCAAAATTTTCTAGGCTAACAATATTAATGACCTTTCCTAATGATGGGTTATCAATATCTGATCGGTGAGGTTCTGACACCTAGCACTTTGTTCTCAGCTGATACACACTGGAGCAGGAAGCAGACAGCTCTGTTCTCTGTGTAGTGGCCAGAACAGGTACTACAGATCCACTCGCATTCATTTGAAATGACTTTAAGCTGCAGCGGCGCCTTCTTCAAGGTCCATTCACCCTATGGGGTTTGGCAGCTGTCAGGCCCCCACTGATCTGATATTAGTGATCTGTCTGTAGGATATTGTTTATCCTGGAACCCCTTTAAGCCTTTCTGATAACCCCCACGTCCTCGTCTGGTCAGAGGAGGCTTGCTGTAACTACTGGGAGGTACTTGCTATTAAAAGGGGATCCTCATAGAATAAAGTGAGACTACTGTAAATGTGGGGCCTACTGCAGAAGTGGGTGACTCTTCAAAGAGGGGGGGCGCTGCTGTCTGCCCTGCTCTGACTACTATGGGGCAGAACCAGTGACCTGTGAACCCGGCTCTACGTTGTTCCATCTCTAACTCTGAGAATAGGCAAGTGTTCCAGGCGGTCGACTGTAAGCGGATATCTCCTACTGCTAACCTATTATTAGCTGGATCTTGACTAGGGTATATCTTAAAACTTTTTTTTATAGTTTAGGAGGGTTTTCCCCCCCATTCATTCATCGCCAGCTGTTCTCTCATAATGAAATCTCTGTTCGCTTCGTTCCCCTCCCAGTTAATTTGCTTTCTCGCTGCTTCCGGTAAGTCAGATCGTTGAACGTGTTCTCACAGGTGACTTTTTTTTAAGTATCTGTCTGGTGGGTGGAGTCGTTATCGCTGTGCCCTCCATTGTAAGTGCCTAGAAGGCGAGGGGTTAATACTAGCGCTTTGTCGTGTGTTTGTGAATTGATGGCGTGCGTCAGCGACAAGTCCCAGCAGTCTCCTCGCTCGCTTCTCACAGCTCATAAGATGTATTTGCTCACTCCTGGTTCATGCGCTGATCTCCTGTGCGTGCAGGTCCATGCCATGAGCGTGCCCATCTCTGCCGTTCCCTTGTGCCAAGAGATTTGAGCTTTCTTAAGGCGACTGACAGCTCATGCGGAATGACTGGGGTTGGCTTGCAAATGATCTGTCATGTCTCGAAAATTAATGGAATGTAAATTTAGAGTATATTCATACACCGCGGACTCGAAACCAGTCAAGAGACCAGGACTACTTGTATCTATGATGGCGGTCCTGCCCGTGGTTCTACTGGCTGTTCTATAGACACATAGGGACTCCCACCATCATCGATAATCTAATATGTTCACCTTTAGGCCAGTGCACAAATACTTGGTCTGTATGTGGCCCATATTTCTCTGACTCTTTCTAGAATCCTAGACTTGGAGTATCCTACCTAAGTATGGTGCTGCGAGTCACTGCTCCACCTTGGGATACTGTAACCACGACAGGACAGTAGCCCCGCAACAAGTCAGTGACTAAGGGCATCATGGATGACTATGATGCAGAGTCCAGGTCTCCAGATGCAGTCTGGGAAGTATAGCCGAGATATAGGGTGCATATTCTGGCCCACAAAAGCCCGACTGTGGCTGGCCTTAAAGTTTATATATAGATATAATCTAAATAAACTCTATAATTCAGAGCTGTAATCACAATTCTGCTATTGGAATCTGTCAACGAGTTTGTTGTCAGACACATCCTTGCTTATCGAAATCCTATAATGACGTTGTGATCCCTTTTTTTTGTTTAAATGGTCCACGTAGATATGAAACCAATGGGATGCTGAGTGATTTCAGCTCTGAAGCCTGCACCAATCTGTGAAGGACTTATTATGGGAAGAATATGCAAATCTGTCTCCCAAGATGTAAACCGGGAGACAGTGCCTCTGTTATGCTGCCCTCTATAGCAAGTACCCTGAACAACATGCCCGACTTCCCAGAAGCCTTTGCTGCATGATGCGAGGTTATAACCAAATCAATTTCTCAGGACTTATTAGACAGAATATACATAAGGCAGAGCACAGAGCGTTCACCTTGTTGTACGTTCCTTCCAATGTTTTTTCTCTGCAGCATAATCGGTCGGCGAATGTTCACTGTATCTAGAACGTCCTTAGTTTACACTGCTTTAAAAAAATAAAAATAAAATAAAAACACACAAAAACGTTGCACTTTCTATTGAGAGCCATATGTTCACTCACATCGTGTAGGCAATGTTATCTTAACCTGGCTTCAAATAGACTGGTGACACTCGGCACTTATTGTCAAGAGTATTTTTATCTTCCTGTCAATACGCCTGTAGGAGTGTTTTTTTTTTTTTTTTTTTTACTTTTCACATTTGTACGACACTAGGAAATAAGCCGAGTGCGAAGGGGACGCTCGTATCTACCATTCCTTGTGGCCGTCCTGGATTGTTGAGACCAAATTTTTACATTTAGTGATATGGGGACTAAGGGTATGTCTATCGGGAATGGATAGAATCTTGGGTAGAAAATGTTGATTATTATATATTATAATTTCGAGTCATTTTATTTTGAAGTAGGTCATTTATTTTCCAACCCACTCTACCCAAAACTGTCCCAGACTCTGACTCCACAGTCCTGCTCGACGTAGCATCTCTGTGGCCCCCGCTGCATAAGGGATCTATAGATTTGAAGCTCCTTCGGCCCACCTTTACCCACAGATACCTGGCATTGGCATGACCTGTATCAGAAATGACTCCCAACACAGACTTTATAAGTTTACCGTTTTGTCGTATACAGATTCATGGGCAGGTCCTGATATAAAGGGGCACTGGTGGATCACTCAATGGACAAGGTTCTTGTAGATGAAACTAGGGTGGGCACTAGAGTAGAGTATATAAAGCCCTATAAACCCCAAGACTGGCTTGTAGGATCGGTCTCACATTATGTAAGCAGGTGCTCGTTGGGACATCTTCTTCGTCAGTCTTCGTAAGCAATGACAAGTGGCGGTTTTGGGACCTTGACAAGTTTCGGAAGCAAAAATTTCCTTGCAGGGTCCTCTGCTTGGACTAGAATAACTACAGTGTGTGCTCCCTTTTATAGCCCCATTTGGGGAAGTGTGTCCTATTGATCGGTCGAGACGGTAGGTAGACGACTACTCTTGTTATCCTCCACATTGTACAAGTGAGAGTCACCATCTCCCCCCCCCCCCCCCCCAGTGCAGAGACCCATACGGGCAGATGCAGAATATGCCCCCTTGTGCCCATATTGAGCATTGCTTCTGTATTTCCATGTAACGCAACCGTTTGGCTCCTTTATGAGTACGCCGTACATGAAACAGTTGCCGAGTGAGCTGACAGCACACTGAACCGCGCCAGACAGCTCTGTGGGAAACCTTCCTATTGTCGCAATTAGAAGCAGCCAACATTAAAGAGCGATGAGACATCTCTGGTTCCTTTAATCCCCCTCCCCAAATAGCTCCACTTTTCATTCCCATTCAGATTGTGTGCACATGTGGTGACAATGGCCGTTACCCACAATGCCGTGTGACTCTTGCCCGGTAGCCGTGTGAGCCATGGCCGGCTATGGACTGATATAGGCTCCTTTTTATCTCATTTTTAACTCTTTGTTTCGACTGTAAATTGTTACGTGACCACCTGCTGGTATTGGCGTCGTTTTTTGAAGGTAATGTGCCCGGCGGTTTATTACGTGCGCCTGTACGGGCACACCGCTGTGTTCCAGGATTGTGTTATTCTCCACCTGAATTGAAAAGAAACTTGGATGAGTCATTTACCTGCAGTAACATGTACAATATTTCTAATTATTCTTCGGCTTAATAAATCCTATTTTATGAAGTACGGTTATTAGAGGGGATTTGTCACCAGATTCAGCTTTTCGTGTTAAAGGGAACCCGTCACATTGACAATCTGCAGGCAGCGTGTTATAGAGCAGAAGGAGCCGAGCAGATTGATATATATTTTATGGGAAACAATCTTGTAGAACTTATTTATCGGTCTAGACCTCTGCTTATTCTTAGGAGTCCAGTGGGCGGGCCTACTCACTGGCAGCTATCTCTGTATACACACTCCTACAGAGAAGGCTTTCCGTCAGTGTAGGACCGCTGGGTCTAGAATATAGCAAAAAAATTAAAAAAACAAAAAACAAAGAACAAGTGCTTCTAATTTCACACCCAACTGCCCAGTTTCGGAGGCTTCCAAAGCCACCACCCTTAGGGAAAGTAGCCATCTCCAATTTTCCTAAATTTACATTTTGTTTTATTTTTGTACTAGGTCCATGTTTGAACCTATACTTTGAAATCCTATGCGAATATTTTACACTTTTTTTTTTTTTTTGTAGTCAACTCTCCCTTCGAAATTTTTTTTCTTTTTGTAGATTGTGAGCCCACATAGACCTCACAATGTATATTTTTTCCCTATCAGTATGTCTTTGGAGTATGGGATGGAAATCCACGCAAACACGGAGAGAACATACAACCTCCTTGCAGATGTGTTTTTTTTTGTCCTTGATAGGATTCGAACCCAGGACTCCAGTGCCGCAAGGCTGCAGTGCTAACCACTGAGCCACCGTGTGGCCCCACCCTTCTAATGTTTATGCCCATTTGCACGGTTAGATCAAGGCTTGCCTCTATGCAAGTTAGCAATGTTCTATCCCTAATTTTCAATTTTTTCAATTTATTTTTTGTTTATAATTTTGCACTTGTTTTTGCACTGGGTCCATGTTGAAACTCCTACTTTTCTATCCTCTTCGCATATTGAATTTTTAAAATTTTTCTATGAGGTCCCTGTATATTGGTCCCACTACCAAATGCCCTCTTTGGTTCTCCGCGTGCTAACTGCTCTTTGAGGAGTCCAGTAGTTTTTGCTTAATCTTTTTTGTCGTCTTCCTCCCAGTGGTGCGGGGCCCGCACTTCTCAAGTCTCGGTGTAATCCCAGCTTGCATGAGACTAGAAGGAAATAGCAGCAGGTCAGTTATGCAGGGAGCGGGGCCTGCAGAGACAATATATTTTCAGTAGCAATTTAGTGCATGATTGATCTCCCTGATACGGTTAGTGTACGCCTCATAGCCGCTCAGGTCCACGAGCGAGAAGCATGTAATGTGGGGATTTGATAGAAACCATCAGCCATTGCAAACAATGAAACGTAATGGGTTTTAATGTTGAGTTATCGCTGTGCCAAATATGTTTACATCTACCAAGGAAAACCGACTTCATTAACTTTTTAATGACACGTTCTAATCTGTCGAGCTAAAACGCCACAGAATTGGATTTACTGTAGCAAATCCGCCTTTCTTGGCTTATGTTTTTGTGCTAATATTCACAATTTGCATGGGCTTTGCACCCTGTGTCCTTGGATACAGACGATTGAGGGTGCTGCAAGGCATATGGAAATGGAGGAGCGTGTTTACATTTTTTAGACTCAGCCAATTTATATCTCAATTTTTGCCATCTTTGTGTTTTTGGTTTTTGTTGTTGCGTGCTGTACTTTTGAGTATTTTTGTCTTTGCTAGTAAGATTGTCACCTGATAAATAACGGATTTGTGCCCTTTATGCCAAAGCAGACATAGGGGGGTGTATGTATATAATTTTTTTTTATTATATGTGTGCATTATATTATGTGCATATATTATTCTTCCATTATATGCATTCTTACTTGCATTCTTAGATTTTTTTTTTATTTGTATTTTTTTCACTTGCTCGCTCTTGAACTTCATATCTTTTTCTTTGCGCTAGTTTCACCTGTGCCCCATTCGCACTCCTCTCCTGATCTGTCTCTGCTCTTGTTTCACTTGCTAACCATCTGCTTTCTTGCTCTCTGCCCTCTTGCTCGCTAGCTCTTTTCACTGGCTTGCTTCTCCGCTCATGGCTTCATTCTTTTTGCTTGCCCTTTTGCTTGCTCTTTTTCCTTGAGTTCGTTTGCTTACTCATTTTCGGCTGTCTTTTTACCTTCTTGCTTTCTCACTAACTTTTTTTTTTTTTTTTTGTTGCTTGCTTCTCTGTCCTCCAGTTCACTTGCCCGCTTCCTGTGTCTCGTCACTTGTTTTTACTTGCTATTTCTCTCCTTTTTTTTTTCTTTTGCTTGTTTATGCAGTTTGCTCTTCCCTTGTTTTTACTTGCTCATTGTCATTTTTTTCTACTCCTCTTTTTGAACCCTCTTTGCTCCCAATTTACTTTCATCAGCTTTTTTTTCCCCCTACTGTCTTGCTTGCCCCCTCTTTCCCCCCTACTGTCTTGCTTGCCCCCTCTTCCCCCCCTACTGTCTTGCTTGCCCCCTCTTTCCCCCCCTACTGTCTTGCTTGCCCTCTCTTTTCCCCCCTACTGTCTTGCTTGCCCTCTCTTTCCCCCCCTACTGTCTTGCTTGCCCCCTCTCTGCTCACTATCTCGCTTGTCTCGCTTGCTCCCTACCTCACCCTCTGCTCTCTTTAGTTGCCTCATCCTTTTTGCTCGCTCGCTGTCTCACTCCCTCGTTCACTTGCCTGCTCTCTTTAATTGGTACACTTAACTTGCCCATTGGGCTCGGGTTAATGATGTCAATATTTGAGCGGTGGCAGGAAGAGGTGGCATGACATGGCGATATTATCACCTCTCGGAGTACATGTCGCAGTTTTCACTTCTGCGAAGTTGTAAATAATCCTCACTTTTTGGATTCCTTCCCTCGATGTCGGAGGTGTGATCATTTTTGCTCCATAGCTGGTGGATCTCGGCGTTTCTGTATCCGTCTTGCCTGGAGAATAACCTGTTATTACCAGGGCAAAGGTTACAGATAAATGTACAAAATGTTTTATGTCCGGAGCCTGGGAATGGAAGACTTTGTTAAGCAATATCCCTGACGCCAAGATGAGACTGGCTGTTCCTCGGCAAGGCCACATTTTCCGACCCGGCTGATAGCTTGTGTCTCCGGCTGATATTTATGTTTGTGTTTATTCCTATTTTTTTTATCCTTATTGTTCATGTTTTGGACTACAAATGAGGGACCGTGTAACCCCCATTATCTGTAACCATCGGAGTCCCAGTGATTGGTCTAGTATATTCTTTGTATATGTGAGAACCTGCTATTCTTAGATATAAGGGGCGGCCTAATACTCCCCATTTCACATCAAAACAACTACCTAGCTTTACAGTAAATCTTTTTTTTATTACATTTTTGTACATTTTAATGTTTCAAAAAGGGCAAAATCTTTCACTATTTTTAGATTTCCATTGTAGTTGACCATTAGAGATAGCTATCTTTCTATGCAGGCTTCCTCCAACAACAACTCTGTGTGTGCTCTATCGGCAGGGGTAGTCGTAGGCACAAGCTGCTTAGTCCTGATAGTGTCCAATATATATTAGCCAAGTCCTAATACCTGACAGAGGAAATTGTGGGATTTATATGTATTTGTGACTCTTGTGTAGCAGAACGTGCCAACTTATCACAACGCATCAGCCGGTCAAGTGTTACAAGTAAGACTGTCAGAAATGTTCCAGTAGGTGCATCACGAGAGTCCAGCCAAACCGATATTGGTTCTGATCACCTGAAGCAAAAAATGTTTTTCCCTGCGTTGCTGAGTAGGGTTGAGCGATTGGGAAAGATCGGATCCCGATTGGCAATCGAGCAAATTTCACGATCTAGATCGACTGGAAAATGATCAGAAATCGGATTTTGAAATCTCAAGATCGGCTCAACCCTACTGTATATATAATATAAAGTTAGGGTTGAGCGATCAGGAAAGATCGGATCCCGATCGGCGATCGAGCAAATTTCACAATCGGGATCGACTGGAAAATGATCGGAAATCGGATTTTAAAATCGATCCTGAAATCTCAAGATCGCCTCAACCCTGTTACGCTTGCACCAAAGGAACACAACATTTCCTTCGTTGTTCCAAAGAACTTTGACAAAAACTTTTATAACTCAGCAACGGAGGCAGTGATTCACGAGAGAATAACGTGTTTTGCTTCGGATGCCCCTAACCTATCTATCTTTAGGGCTGGGGAGATAGGCGGGGCAGATTCCCTAAACACTGACTGGAGCGTTTCTAACTAGGGGCCCTTGTACTCGCTAAACACCTCTTGCGACCATTGGTTTACTTAAAAACATGCGCTATATATACACAACGCCATCTGTTCTTGTTCCTGTGAGCCAAGAAGTTTCTTTGGATTTGTTCTTCCGTGTACTTGTGGATTACAAGGGGCATCGTATAACAAATTTAGAAGATAAGGCAGCCCCTACTTCAGAGAGCTGGCAATCTGTTCAGTATGTATTTATGGATTTGCATATGTAACGTCGACGCTCCCACGGCTTCTCGTGTGTTCAGTATGTTATCATCGCGCTCATTCTTGTGGGTTTTTTGATATTCCATGTTTTTTTTTTCTCTTTTCCTGTACCAGTTTGATTAAATGACAGAAAAATTAGGCTGCGATCTCCTTGAGGCAAGGGCTTCTTTCTCTGATGTCCTACCACGTTTGTTTCACTTGCTCTTTGATCGCGGGGGCAGCATATGTCGACTAGCTTAAGGGCGTAGGCACGTGTCCAGACCTCGAAGCCGGGATGGGGTCTCTCAGTAAACACGGCCTTGGTACAGACAGCATCCTGAGGTGAATCTGTTATTTCCTCTCGCTCGTCATTTCCAATGAGGGAAATTTGTATAAGACCTTATTCGGGGGGGAGCTGAACAGTTTCCAAGTTGCAGTCACAGGTCTTTTGGAAATTGTGCTAATCTGTTTGCATTCTGATGCGACCATGTCCGGCCTTTAAAACACAGCTCTATTATTCATGCTTTGTGAATTCTCCATTCTAGCACAAAATGAGTTTGTGGTTTCATGGTACGGGGACCACTCCAACCAAATCTGCTAATTTTCGAGGCCTTCTGTCCTGGGAGTGAACTGAACAGCAGTTATTTTCCTGTCAGGGGTGTAATTCACGGCTGCTCTCTCGCCGCCGCTTATATATTGGAAGTATAGAGACTCGCCTCTGACGCGGCGGATTCATTTTGTAGCTGCCCACAAAGTAGATTTCGAGTTGGCGGAATTGTTGTTCATAATTGAAACGGCTCTCTAGGAAGATTGTAGGGTCTGTCAAGCGCGCTCATCAATTTTTGTGTTTCCCTTGAAAGTCCATTGTATGATACGACGTAGCGGAGTAGGGCCAAGTGTTAGGTTTACAGGTAGTATTGAGTTTTCGTTGACTTATTTGGGGGAAGTCAGAAAGCCAATAAATGTTGTACATCTTTGACATATATCCTTTTCTTGTTCCTTAGGTGCACCAATTTGTTTGTTCTGCTACCCAGATGTCCACCTTGGCTTACAAAATTGGGTGGAACGGGGCAGAGAACAAGGCGAGCTGGGGTTGCCTTGACCCTTGACTGTCACCAAATAAGTGGCAGTTCCTTCAGCCAGAGGCGACTTGCGCCAGCTAGCTATATTACACTCGCGTGAAGGACTTGGAGATCCAATCCTCTTTCTATTGGTGTTCCTTGGCCATGGTTCTTACTGGACCTTACAGGACATTGGCTGGCTCCAATGGCAAAAAAATAAGAGTTCAATAACTGAGGAATCTTTACTGTTCGAATAGGTCATCCATGTATGGACATGGGTGAATGTCACACCCCTGGGGTTCACAAAGACTAGCTGGAGATCTGCTGTCCATTCAGTATGCTACCACTGGCCTAGTAGACTGACGTTGTTGGTGTATCCCATTGAAGTTGGATGTATCCAATAATACGTCAATGGCCAAAAGATCTTTACTGTTAGTACAGGTCATGTATGTATGGTGTGAATGTCACACCCCTGCTATTTAGAGATTAGAGATCACCGTGCTACCACTGGCCTTAGAAGACTAATATCGTCTGTCTATCCCATTGAAGTTGGTTGGATCCAATGACAAAAATAACACATCAATGGCCAAAGATCTTTACTGTTAGTACAGGCCATGTATGCATGGCCATCAGTGGATGTCATACGCCTGCTATTTAGAGATTAGAGATCACCATGCTACCACTGGCCTAGTAGACTAATATCGTCGGCCTGTCCCATTGAAGTTGGCTGGATCCAATGACAAAAATAAGTCTTCAATGGCCGAAGGTCTTTACTGTTAGCGCATCCCATCTATGTAGGGGGCATTCCTGGGAATTGTAAAGATTAGCTGGCGATAGACGACCCTTTCGCTATTTTGTGTTGGGTACCACTGTAAAGGGTCTACGGTGCTGCAGAAAACATAAAAATATCCCCTCGTTCCTACTACGCTATATAATAGTCTTACTATACTTCGCTTTTTTTGTTTGTCGAAGCATTTACGGTTTTATAGAACTTCCTAAAACCCCGGGCTGATTTATACAATGAGCTCTATTATCCTTTATCATAAATGTACAATAAAAGCCATTTATTCTCCTCACATCATTTTTGACCTTTTCTCTTTTTTTTTAAGACTTCTCCAATAAACTTTTTTTTATGTTTTTGTCTCCCCACGTCGTCTTAGATTAACAGTTATAAATATATCTAGGTGTTTCTAGGACTGTAATGGAAAAATAAAATTTCATTTAGTGGTTTATGTTGGCGATAACAGTCTTGGTAGTAATCCTCGGTACTGTGTCGCGGGGCGGGGGAGTTTAACCTCTTGAAGTGCGAACTGTTTGGGGATCGGATGGAATCCCTAAACCGGGTGTCAAGGAAGCAAAGCAAAAACTGGATCCTGGTTCTTATATGTATTTGTCATGATGTTTAAGGTTTTTATTTATCACCCCAGCCCTGCAGATAGATAGGTTAGTGTCACCAGAACCCAGCAGATCACCCCAGCCCTGCAGATAGATAGGTTAGTGTCACCAGACCCAGCATATCACCCCAGCCCTGCAGATAGATAGGTTACTGTCACCAGAACCAGCATATCACCCCAGCCCTGCAGATAGATAGGTTACTGTCACCAGAACCAGCATATCACCCCAGCCCTGCAGATAGATAGGTTACTGTCACCAGAACCAGCATATCACCCCAGCCCTGCAGATAGATAGGTTACTGTCACCAGAACCAGCATATCACCCCAGCCCCGCAGATAGGTTAATGTCACCAGACCCAGCATATCACCCCAGCCCTGCAGATAGATAGGTTAGTGTCACCAGAACCAGCATATCACCCCAGTCCTGCAGATAGATAGGTTACTGTCACCAGACCCAGCATATCACCCCAGCCCTGCAGATAGATAGGTTACTGTCACCAGACCCAGCATATCACCCCAGCCCTGCAGATAGATAGGTTAGTGTCACCAGAACCAGCATATCACCCCAGCCCTGCAGATAGATAGGTTACTGTCACCAGACCCAGTATATCCCCCCAGCCCTGCAGATAGATAGGTTAGTATCACCAGCATATCACCCCAGCCCTGCAGATAGATAGGTTACTGTCACCAGACCCAGCATATCACCCCAGCCCTGCAGATAGATAGGCTAGTGTCACCAGAACCAGCATATCACCCCAGCCCTGCAGGTAGATAGGTTACTGTCACCAGAACCAGCATATCACCCCAGCCCTGCAGGTAGATAGGTTAGTGTCACCAGAACCAGCATATCACCCCAGCCCTGCAGGTAGATAGTTTAGTATCTCCTGCATCAAACGGTCTTTTTCTCTTGTGAGTTGCTTTTGTGAATATGCAGCAGAATTCTCTGGGCGCTGCCATTGCTCTAAAGAGGTAAGCGACGTCTCTGCAACAGAGGAAATGATTCACATGGGTGAAACACTATATATTTGAGGTGACCTTAACCTATCTATAGAACATTATAGTACTGTAGACTCTGCTGTCCTTTCTATCAAGACTTGCTCTTCTGGCAGGACCTAAAAATCACCAGTGTGAACTGAGTCTTACAGTTTGCGGTTTTTCTCTTTTTCTGCGCTGAATTTCTTGCTGGGTGACTCCTCCAGGTCAGCGTATTGTATATTAGACTAATATTACTCTGCATCTTGTTTATCTGTCCGCAACGCCTGCGCTTATTTACTGCGTGAACGGTTCAGTTTATTACATGATCATTTGTGTACTAGATTATATCGTTAATGACCATCCCCTAAATCCGTCATGTAACTGTGAACCGTGAGGGGCCCGGCTTCAGGAAAGGGGAAGCTCGTCTGGTCTGTGGTTTGTGGTCTTCTAATAAAATGTTTCGTCTGCTCATGAGCCGTAGGAATGGTGGAGAATGAAGTGCTGCGAACGATGATGGATGTCAGGCCGGAGTGCGAACAAGCCCTCAGATGGCCGTGCACGAGGCAGGGGTCCAAGCCATGTGCAGATCAGCTCTATGAATTTTTAGGGGTAAAGTGAATTAAACGTCACTCGTGCTTTTCCTTTTTAGATCCAAGCGCATAAGACTTAAAATCAGAAGTGCTTGTTATTTGCAAGGCACGGATCACTGCAGGTCTAAGTCCTGCCATGGCGTACGTCCAATTGTAGGGAATCAGATCACATTGAGTTTTATTCTCTGCATGGACTGGACAGTAAAGCCCACAGTACCTGTACAGTCTACTCAATCCTAATACTCAGTACTCGTGTATGTGTATACTCAATATATGTGTATTTATGTTGTGTATGCATATTTAATGTTTTTTTTATACAATATGTATATACACACACTCTATATATACACACACGTATATGTACGTACTGTGTGTGTAATATATGACAGCCATATATAAATTTAAAGGTGCTCTTTTGCCCCCTTTCATTATCCCAGTTTTAGTACATTTAATATTGGGCCCCATATATGAGCACGAGTTTTAGTTTTAGTTAGGAGACCAGGCCCATCTGTATGTTACTTCAGTAACCGTTCCTTTGACTGGTCACCATGTAATACCTAATTTTCCCTGTAGTGGCCGCTGCAGGGAAAATGTGTGGCTTACTGAAGCTTTCCTTGAGAAGAGTCGACCACCAGGAACTTCTTAAACCATGTCAACTTTATTATTAGTAGGAGAATCCCTCTCAAGGAGATTAAGGGTTTGTTCACTCTCATGCCATCTCCAAGTGTTAGCCATATAGTACCTATAGCACTACTGTACCCTGTAGATTTTATTCGTGCCATATTCCACCACAGTGACTGTCGCCACCTAGGCCTAAGCCTCCATACTCCAGAACCATAAGCGGACTCTTGTGTCAAAAGTGGACTCCATGTACCAAACCTGGTCTGAAAGTTTTATTTTTGATCTGTTTATTTAAGGCATGGCTTGCAATCCCATGAACATGTGATCACTCCTAAGGGGGCGCCAACGAGTATGTGAACAGGATAACGACAGTCAATTTTTGGCAAAGGGCGAGGATTGCACTATTAAATAAAACAAAGGACCGTGGACAAAAGAGTTGGCTTCACGGGTTTACATTACTCATCCCAGCTAAAGCATCCAGTATTCTTACCATTATCTGTGCTGGCTATCTGACAAGGCCGCAGTAATGTAAGGTCACAGGAAACCCAAACAGTCCCGATCTCCGCATCCTCTTCGGAAATTAAAAACCTTGATGGGCAAGATGATGGTTAGCGTTACCTTGGGGCTAGAAACTTTTTTTTT
The DNA here is from genome assembly GCF_031893055.1 of Leptodactylus fuscus. Classification (NCBI taxonomy): domain Eukaryota; kingdom Metazoa; phylum Chordata; class Amphibia; order Anura; family Leptodactylidae; genus Leptodactylus; species Leptodactylus fuscus. The sequence goes on from NC_134268.1 coordinate 22,470,839, forward strand.
TTTTTTTTAAAGTAATATTTTAACCACCATCTGTTTTTTTTTTTTTTTTTTTTTCTATTTTATTTTGTTTTTTTAAATATATATATTTATATAAATAATAAATATAGATTTATTTATATATTACCGTATATACTCGAGTATAAGCCGAATTTTTTAGCCCAGTTTTTGTGCTGAAAAAGCCTCCCTCGGCTTATACTCGAGTCAGAAAAAAAAAAAATTATTATTTTTTTTTTTTTAGGAGGGTGAGGGGGTCTATGACCAGCCACAATATCAATGTATAGAATCTCCCATAAAATAGTGCAAAAAAAAATAAAAAAATAAAAGTTCTTCATCCCTCCTTTCCCTAGAATACATACAAAAGTAGAAAATGACTGTGAAACACAAACACATTAGGTTTCCCTGTGTCTGACAGTGCCCGGTCTACTGAATATAGGGGATCTCCAGTGTTCCTGTTCTGTCAGGAAGGGGTTAATAGGAGCACAGCAGATACCCTATAGTCAGCCAGGCTGAATTCCACGTGGGGGAAAAAAAAACAGTCCTCAAGCTCAGGGAAGGGGCAGACAGACAACCAAAACACCCCCTCACCTTCCCCAGCATCTACTGCACCCAAAAACTCCGACCATTTTCATTTTTGAAATTTTCCAGTAGCTGCTGCATTTCCCCCCTAGGCTTATACTCGAGTCAATAAGTTTTCCCAGTTTTTTGTGTTAAAATTAGGGGGGTCGGCTTATACTCGAGTATATACGGTAATAAAAATGCATATAGAATAAAAAAATAAAAATTATATATATATATATATATATATATATATATATATATATATATATATATATATATATAAATTTTTTATTTACTATATATATATATATATATATATATATATATATATATATATATATATATTTTTATTCTATATGCATTTTTATTAATATATACATCTATATTTATATTTGTATTTATTTTAGTTGTGTAGCGTGGCGCTCGGCCCCGGTGGTCACCTTACTGCTTGAGTGCCTATGGATCTGCTGACACAAACAAGAGAGGGTAGAATTAATGGGCTCATGTCATCCGGGCATCGTCAGTTTCCATGGCGACCGCTCCGTTATGGCTTATTGGCCTGCTCCTTGTATGATTAATATTAGCTGCGGACACTCGGGTGGAAGAAAAGCAGATTAAGTCAATTTAAAGAGGACGGTTATTGTGGCCATTACGTTATGTCGTACTAGGCCTCGACGTCCAGCCACAAATGTAGATTTTTACAGCTCGTCTCGATGAGTTTGTAAACCTCGCCACTGTTCGAAAATCAATATTTACTAGCGTTGGGCTCGTGACTTGCAAGTGTTTTTTTTCTCCCTAATAAGTTGCGTTTCGTTTGTGTTTTGGCTCCATAAATAGAATGGAGATGGCACTGTAATACCCGGCTCGGCGGCTGCAGCCACTTTAGGAGAAAGTCGTTTACATTATTAATCTCCATCTCATTCCATTCCCTTTGATATAGTTTTGTTCCGAGCCACCTGCTGATAGAAGAGAGGAATCGCTCTTTAATATGGCATGTTTTGACATGGAGCGTCTTTCACAAACATAAATTAAAGTCGTATTTCTCATTTGCAGACCTGGCAGTAAGTGATCCATGGTTTACAAACAAAAAAAAAACAAAAAATTGGATCCGCCAAGACGCACGTAATAGTTGGCGATGGGATATGAACAATATTAACCCCTTTTCTTCCCATTTCTTGACGTTTTCCTTTGGTTGTTATGCCTGTTGTATTACTTGCGGTTTCTTAGCAATTACTTGATATCTCCCATCTTTCTGACCACCGTCTGAGGTCGTGTAGTCTTAGTATAAAGAAACGGGATATCGTCACTCTATAGGGAGAGACCACCATATAGGTGTGTGCAGTCTTATTAAGCCATGAGCGCTCCACTGCAAAGGAACATGGGAAGAATATGCAAATCTGACTTCCATGATGTAATTAGGATGCCAGTGCCTCAACTATGCACACCAATAGAGGGCGCTGACTGAGAATGTGCAAGTCTGACTTCCATGATGTATTTAGGAAGAGAGTCTCAGTCAAATACACCTATAGAGGGCACTCCCTTTAACATCATGCCGACCTTCTCAGAGGCCTTTGTTTGCAATGATGTTGGGATTATACCAGATAGTCTTCTCAGCCAAGGACAGCTGTTTCGATGTATTTGCATCTCATCAGCTTGGCGTAGAGAGGACTGATCTGGCAGAGGTGAGAGGCTTGCACTTACATCCTAATTTCATCATGGAAGTCAGATTTGCATATTCTTCCCATATAAAAAAAACGCTCACGGAACGTTCTATCTCAGGGGTCCTCAAACTGTGGCCCAAGGGCCACATGTGGCCCGCCAAGCACTTCTGTCTGGCCCCGCCGACAACGCCGGAAGGCGTGCATTTATAATGACGCTCCTGGGGAGCTTGGGCCAGGCCATGGAGTGCACTTCACTTTACCTATTGGAGGGCACCACTCCCGATGTCTGTGAGACCTGCTCTGCCTCCGGCCCACTGTTTAAAAAGTTTGAGGACCCCTGTTCTATCTGATACGCTAGATTGACAACTTATGGTGCACAGACTTTTGTTAGATCAGTCACCCGGAACCATAAGAAGAATGGTTTAGGAAGTTAGTCATGCTTGTAGGTGGGGATCTCGAAGAGAAGCTTTCACCATAGGCTTGGACACCACCTAAATGACTCTTCAACCTCTAGTTGGTGTACAAATGGACTTTTTGTATCGAAACTTTCGGAAACTTGACGTTTGCCGCAGGGTCTTGGAATCTTGGACTTTGGGTTAGTTTAAGGTGCATAATTTGTTGCCCACTTACATCAATAGGACTTTAGTCGCTAGATTTTTCATTAGAGGAGCCTCTGACTGACCATGGCTGTCAACTCTTCATGAGTTGGACTATGGAAAAGTGAGTCTGAGTCGGTGGTTTGGCCTACCGCCCCCACAGCCCAGGTTTTAGGTCTCAGTCACCAAGAAGCACAAGAAGAATAGTTCAAGAAGTCATTGCCATGCTTGGAGTTGGGACATCCAGGTAGAGAAGAGGACTCCAGGTGGTGCACAAAAGTTTGGGAAATTTGACGTTTCCTTGGAGGTCCCTCTTTGCCTCAGCATCTTTCTGGAGAGATTCCGATGCAGTACTGAAGGATTATAAACTCCATAGTCACTTTCCAAAATCTATTAAGAATCTCAGGGAATTGGGGGTGATGGTTCTCACTGAGAAGATCAAGTGGTGGAGGCTTTATTTTTGGATGGTGTGGTCAAGTTGGCTCATTTTCACCAAACCAGAGGCTCTTCCATTCTGAAAAATAGCTTCAAAAAGTTCCATCGTTCTTTTCAGTTAGGCTACATTCACATGACTGAACTGATTCTTGTCGGTGTTTGTTTTTTGTTTTTTTTCCCCCTCCACGGCCAAGTCTCCATCAGCATGGCCTCCTTTTTCTTTCACTGATTCATTGACCGTGAGTCAGGACCATGAAAACGGAGCTGTCAAATGGTAGCGCATGTTATACTTTTTCACAGATCAAGGGCACCACTGACCCGTTAACATGGGTAATGTGACTAGAGCCTAACTCCTATTCTGTGCGCCATCTCCGATGACTATGGCGCAACGACCACTTATGGTCTACTTGGCATATTCTTTCACTTAACCATGAACTGGAATGTTTCCTTAAGTGCCTGATGTGTATTAACCTCTAACATACCAGCTCTACCATCTTCTAAAGTCCAAACGGCATGATCTCGCTTTACCCCCTGCTGCGCTTGACTTTATAGGGACAGGTTTTTTTCCCATCCTAACTCTTACTTAATTGGTTGGGGTCAAGCAGAGGTTGCGGTTGTATTAGGACTGAGCGCATGAGTGAGCTTTAAGTCGGGATCCAGCAGTGTCACATGACCACCGCCTCCCCCTTGTCTGGTTGATATATGTGCGGTTGGTAAGGACTTTCTCGAAACATTTACTTTTCTATGTTTTTTGACTTGACTAGGGAAGGAGTAATAACAAACGTCTCCCACAGCGCAGCGTAAAGGGAGTCTTATTTATGTAGCCGTGTGGTTATGGATAGTTAATGAGCGCCTCTTCTCAGATTTTCCCACAGTGGTGGAACATTTAGTTTGGAATATATTTTTGAATCCAATTTTTAGATGGGACGGGTCTTTGTCATGAAATTCCGACTGTAGTTTGTGTTTGAACTGTAGATAATTGGGGGTGACTGATGGGGTCGTTTAGTTTGTCGTTTTAAAGGGGTTGTACAAAATTTGGCAGATAAACAAAAAAATCTAACACAAAAATACTCAAATTTTTTTCCCCAAAAAAAGTTGAATCCTCAAGTATGAAGAGGATATCCAATTTCTTACTGATGGAGAGCCTATTTTGTGTTGCATTACGATCATAATTGGGAGATCTCTCCAAGAGACCACCTCTTTGAGAAGACCACTCCATCCAGACCACATTTTCTGTGCTGGATTTTTAGTATTCCATCTTAACCATTTTGTTTGAGAAGAACACCCACCTTTTTGATGCATTTTTGGGTGGTTGTCTGAGGTTTCACTGTCTATGCCCAGCCTTATCCCCTTTCCTCCACCTCACAGTCCTGTAACTGGCTGCAGCAGGAGCCTCTCCCCCCTCCTTCTCTACAGTAGGTTTAAGGCCTTCAAGATGGAGCAGATCAGCAGTAGGTTAACCCCATTACTCTTCAGGATATCTACAATATAATGTGGCTGACACGGAGGCCTATGATATTTCTTGTTTACTCTTATCCTTTATTTCTAGTTTGGGTCTTATTCCTTTAAGTCTACGTTCCCCCTGCTTCTAGATTCGATTTTGTCTTGTTTACGTGGCTTTTCGACAGTCAGAATAGTGTTAATGGCTCCATAGATGGGAAGTGACAGTGTTTTTGTGGTTTTTTTTTCTTTTCCTTCCCCATCCATAAACCCGTTCTTGTCGCTAGATATCTCTGCGCGGAGATTGACAATTTGTAGGAATGTTTTTGTATGATTTGTTAGGGATAATTGTGGCTACTTGGCTCCTGTGACGGAAATAGACATGGCCTCTGGAGAGTTTCTTCCAGGCCTTGTGGTGTCTGAGACACAGCAGGCAATTAATGATTCTGTCTGTGCGTATTCCACTTGTACCATAGATAACCGTTAGCACGTGAAATGAGATCCACTTGTAGCCGACTTGTCCCAGTTATGTGGAGGAAGCCTCTCGCTGCGGCACCTGTCCCTCATTCCTGTGCTATGTATGTTCTGCTGGCAAAGCTCCGCGCTACTTAAATGTCAAAACAGAACGATGAGCCAAGGCTTTTACAACCGGACCGTCCCTCTATATCCCTGCACGTTTCGTCATGGCTGACTGTCAGATATAGCGCTGTGTTGACGGAACAATCTATATAAATGAGGTTGTCTAGTTTAGAAAACTCCTTTTCGCATACCTTATTAGGGAACCCTTCATCGGGTTATAAAGAGTGTCTCTTACTCTGGAGGACCTTTCCTGACCTCCGTTAGACAGACAGCTCAATAGTTAAATGGACATGGTGTAATACGTGACTTCTCCAGTGGTGGCGCTGCAGACAAATTGAACACTTAAACTGAAGGTTTCTTCACAGATTAGAGATGATCGGTAGGGTCTCAGGACCCATTGGGGGAATTTATTAAGACTGTCACATCCATGTGTTACCCTTTGTTGTGAGCGTTGGCATCACAATTGGGAGGCTCTGACCGAAATTGAATACTATACCAGTTGGGGACTGATGTAGATTTTTGGTACAAATTGGATATATTTTCTGCCTATCTTGATCCTTGCCATGCCCCCCCCCCCCCCCTTTTTTTTTCCCTTTTCTCAAAAATAGTGATCAGTGCGGAAAAGTAGCACATTTGTTGGCGCATACTATTGTGTGCCAAACATCTGCCTCTTTTGGCGCCAGAAAACTAACTATATTAGTACATTTCCACCAGTGTGAACGACTTACTGTCAAGTAAACCTAATAAGACAGGTTTTTTTTTTCAATGTTATATTTCCACCGTCTTCCTACTCCAACTCTTTGCATCCTTCTATAGACTCCGCTCCACTGATTCCATCACAGTTGGCATTTTTTCTCTAGCCCCCTCCATTCCTGAGCAATAATTTTGGGTATTTTCACCACAATCATGCGCTCTACTGCCAGGTGGGCGGTCCTAAGCTGGGACAGACAGCCCAGGACCGCCCACCAGTCAGCAGAACGCAAGGTTGTGCTGATAGTTACAGAAATATTTGCTCAGGAATGGTGATTGCTAGAGAAAAAATTCCACCTGTCCCGGAATCGGTGAAGTTGCGACGATCGAAGGATGCTGAGAGGTTAAGGTGGTGAAGGGTCTCTTTAAATAAGTATTGATTGACAATTATTGTGGGCTATATACAATACGGTTTTAAATACTTGTTAGTCTATCCAACCATGAAAGCAATTTTCGGTAGCCAAACCCAAAAATTTACGGCGCCGCCAACTCTGTCCCCGAAAGACCTTACACATTGGATCATTACGTATGGAAATTTTATTTTCACATTTTATGCATATTATGTACCATTCCCTTTTAATCTAATGGTGTGTAGCTCTTTTTTCTTTCTATTTTTTATTTTTTTTCCTATGTCTGATCTCTAAGCAACAGAACTAGAAAACAAGTCGGTCCAAAAGTTTTCTGTAATTAAGAGCAGGAGCTTAATTCAATAAACCAGCAGCCTAATATCCACAGTCCTGCTCAGAATTAAATTAGTCTGACTTGATCAAAGAACAGAGGACTGCATGGCAGGTCTATGACTAATAGGCAAATCCACAAAACTCCCCGACAGATTTTTCTTTTTTCTATTTTTTGTCTTTTTGGTTTGTTTTGGCTGCCCTTAATCTTTCCCTGATAGGTGAGTCATGAGGTGAATGGGAAAAATCAAGGTTTTTAGGATTCCCCCAACACCCATGGAAAACGAAACGAAGCCCAAACAGTGTTTGAAAGGATCCTGGAAATAATGCGGTGGTTTTTGTCTTTTTGTTTCCCTTTATGTATTTTTTTTTTTTCTTCAAGATTATCAGTTAATTATAGTTCATTCAAGGATAGAGAATCTCACATCTGGAGAGTTCATCTAACCCGCACCGTGCATCTGTCATGGCCTGTCTTGTATTGAGCCAGGGTCTGTTTTCGACAGTCTCTGGTAGTCTTCATTAAGGGGTCATCTGGTGACCTTGTGGAATCAGGTTATCTCATCTAGGACTATTTAAGAACACCCGCTCACACCAGTTTAAATATTTTCTGCATATCAACAGTGTAACGTGAACCGCCTGACTAAAGGGAGCTATTCCTTGTGTTGAGACCTCTATCCTCTTCTGTCTTGAAAGATGCCCATTAGTCTTGAGATGGTTGTCTGATATGACCGAAAGTGGGAGACTTTTCTGAGGGTCTATATTTTAGACATTGATGGTAGTAGGTTTAGAATTACATGGCCATGGATTAGTCCAGAATTGTCATCTTTCTGTATCAATCATAAATGGATCGCTCATAGGGTTGAGCCGATCTTCAGGATCGATTTTTAAAATCCGATCTTTTTCCAGCCGATCGTGAAACTTGCTCGACCGCCAATCGGGATCTGATCTTTCCCGATCACTCAACCCTGTTCATAATATATGCATGAATAGGGTTGAGCCGATCTTGAGATAACCTCCGACCTCGATCCCGCTGGAAAAGATCGGGATAGGAATTTCGATCGCGATCGTAAAATATACTCGATTGAGACCCGATCTTTCCTGATCGCTCAACCCTATTAATGATATATACGTGAATAGGGTTAAGCCGATCTTGAGATAACCTCCGACCTCAATCCCGCCGGAAAAGATCGGGATCGGAATTTCGATCGTGAAATATACTCGATTGCTAATCGGAATCCGATTTTTTTTTTTTTCCAATCATTCAACCTTAATCGCTGAAGATGATCCCGGTGGTGGCCATAGACCCCACGATCGTCCAGTCGGAAGTGGACAGTCAATGAAACCTAAAAGCTTATCTAAATGCAGTGGTGACCTAAAAGGTAAATGTTCCTTATTTATAGTGCAGAATGTGTGTATCGCGTGAGAAGTCCTGCATTATGGCTCTAGCATCTACTGAACACGATATGGGCCGTTTAGGTTGTCGAACTTCAAGCGATTTTGTGTTTGTTGGTTGTGTTCGTGCTAATGGAGTCCTATGTAACTCTTGTTGGATAACGTCTTCATTACTCAACCAGAAAGTTGATTGCTATAGAAACAATTAAGTAGTAATATATACATTGTCACTATTTGCTCTTACAGTACAGGGATGACGGTAGTATCTGTGACCTTTTAATTAGACTTTGCAGCCAGCAGCCTGAGTTATTTCCAGTCATCTAATTGAATTTCACGGCAGAGAAGTATTGGGTTTTAATGTACAATAATGTGGCATTGAGGAGGTGGGAGACGTTATGCAGCAGTATTATATAGTTATATTACTGTTCATAGGAGCAGTATTATAGTAGTTATATTCTTGTACATAGGAGCAGTATTATAGTAGTTATATTCTTATACATAGGGGGCAGTATTATAGTAGTTATATTCTTGTACATAGGAGGTAGTATTATAGTAGTTATATTACTGTACATAGGAGCAGTATTATAGTAGTTATATTCTTATACATAGGGGGCAGTATTATAGTAGTTATATTCTTGTACATAGGAGCAGTATTATAGTAGTTATATTCTTGTACATAGGAGCAGTATTATAGTAGTTATATTCTTGTACATAGGAGCAGTATTATAGTAGTTATATTCTTGTACATAGGAGCAGTATTATAGTAGTTATATTCTTGTACATAGGGGCAGTATTATAGTAGTTGTATTCTTGTACACAGGAGGTAGTATTATAGTAGTTATATTCTTGTACATAGGAGGCAGTATTATAGTAGTTATATTCTTGTACATAGGGAGCAGTAGTATTATAGTAGTTATATTCTTGTACATAGGAGCAGTATTATAGTAGTTATATTCTTGTACATAGGAGGCAGTATTATAGTAGTTATATTCTTGTACATAGGAGGCAGTATTATAGTAGTTATATTCTTGTACATAGGGGCAGTATTATAGTAGTCATATTCTTGTACATAGGAGGTAGTATTATAGTAGTTATATTCTTGTACATAGGAGTAGTATTATAGTAGTTATATTCTTGTACATAGGAGCAGTATTATAGTAGTTATATTCTTGTTCATAGGGAGCAGTATTATAGTAGTTATATTCTTGTACATAGGAGCAGTATTATAGTAGTTATATTCTTGTACATAGGGGCAGTATTATAGTAGTTGTATTCTTGTACACAGGAGGTAGTATTATAGTAGTTATATTCTTGTACATAGGAGGCAGTATTATAGTAGTTATATTCTTGTACATAGGGGGCAGTAGTATTATAGTAGTTATATTCTTGTACATAGGAGCAGTATTATAGTAGTTATATTCTTGTACATAGGAGGCAGTATTATAGTAGTTATATTCTTGTACATAGGAGGCAGTAATATAGTAGTTATATTCTTGTACATAGGAGGCAGTATTATAGTAGTTATATTCTTGTACATAGGAGCAGTATTATAGTAGTTATATTCTTGTACATAGGAGGTAGTATTATAGTAGTTATATTCTTGTACATAGGAGTAGTATTATAGTAGTTATATTCTTGTACATAGGAGTAGTATTATAGTAGTTATATTCTTGTACATAGGGAGCAGTATTATAGTAGTTATATTCTTGTACATAGGAGCAGTATTATAGTAGTTATATTCTTGTATATAGGAGCAGTATTATAGTAGTTATAGCCTTGTACATAGGAGCAGTATTATAGTAGTTATAGTCACGTACATAGGAGCAGTATTATAGTAGTTATAGTCACGTACATAGGAGGCAGTATAATAATAGTTTAGTGCCAGCAACTAATCTTACCCTTTTCCACTCCTTTATTCAAAACTCTTGAATCTTGACAGATTTATTTATTTTTTTAAAGTTCTCCTTTAAGAGACAAAATTGAGGGTTATGACCGCACTCTGGTATTATAATGAACTAGTTTGTCGCACAGTTGTCCTACTTCATGTTGATCTTCCACTCCATTTTTATTCTTCGTCTTTCCTGCAGCTCCTGGCATTGAGTACACAGATTTAATCAGTGTCTGTTATCAATTCCGTGACTTGTAGGTTATGTTTTCTTTTAATGCGAAGAACATGGCACACGTGAAGATGTCATTTTATTTTGTTTTACGCTTCTCTAAGCACTCGAATGCCGAGTAAGTCTTGAAAAGTGGATGATGTCAGAGCCTAGCCGGGTCCACTCTACTCTGCAGTCTTGTACTCCCCGCACACACTAATTGAGTTGGAAGGCGGGTTCCCGGGAGGCGGCTGCTGTTGGTTTTGCATAGAGTTACAGAAGCCTGCTTTTTCCTTTGGCTCTGAAGTTATTTATCCCCAGTTGTTGCAGACTGTAAATGTTGGTAATCCATGTCACATGTAATAATTTTAGTATTTGCTGCACTTGCTGTTGTTTTTTTTAATTTTTTTTTTTTTATGTACTCCGGCAGTAATCTTTTGGTGCCCGCAGTAGCGGTTATAGATCTAGACTGTAAATTTTAAATGATTTATTAGATTGTATTAAACGATCCGGCTCTATTGATTAGATGAACCTGCAAGGATTGCATTGTAATGAAGCCTGGCACAGGATCGGCGCTTACAGAAAATGTAGCAGGAGATTTAGAGGATGTTTCTGAAGTCAAATGCTCTGCTGCAAAACCCGCTCTTGGAAGGGCAGGCTTCCATTTGCTACGTCAGAAATTTATTTGAGTTTTGCTATGTTTAAAGAGGACCTTTCATGTCCTCCTGCACATGCGGTTTTATATACCACTAGCTGAATTCAGTGCACTGTCCGCTTTCCTATTATGTGCCCCGGGCGGGAGATATAGGTGCTGTTAGTTTCAGCGCCGATCTCTGCCCACTGTCAGAAGGGCATTCCTGACAATCTAGCTGGACTGTTAGGAACGTCCCCCTTACAGTACTCGTCCATAGCCCTATACAGTCAGAGGGGGCGTTCTTTACCACCCAGTGATGACACTGAGCTATCAGGAACACCCTTTTCCCCCAGTACCAGTCTATGGACAGCTAAACTATCATATGCCCCTGGGCGTTCCTAACGGGAAAGTCAACAGCGACACTGTCGGCACAAAAGCACAATACGGACCTCTATACATCCTTAGGCCCTCATATTAGTAAGCCCTGGGCACGGAAGCGTAACCGTTCCTGTTTTGGATGTGCCATATTCACCCTTAAAAGTATTGCTCTTAAAGGGGTTTTCCAGGCTAAAAGGGATAGGTCATCAGTTCAAAATGGTGGGAATCTTACAGCAGACACTCACTGATCAGCTTTTCTTAATAGCTGCTACACAGAGAATAGAGCAGGAAGCAGACAGCCCTGTTCTGTGTAGTGGCTAAACCAGATTACTTCATCTTGGCTCCCATTCATGTGAATGTAAGCTAAGCTGCATTGACCTTGTTTGATCACTACACTGAGAACGGTGCTGTCTGCCTCCTGCTCTATTCTCTGTGTCCCAGCTAGCTAAAAAGCTGATCTGTGGAGGTGCTGGGGGGCCCTCACTGGTTCCATTGGGATAGGCAATAATTTTAGCTTGGAATACCCCATTAAGGGAGAATATCTCCTAAATCTGGTATTCCTTGGGTCACCATATGGTCTCCATAATGTGGCTATTAAAGGTTCTGAAAATGGGTGTTATTTTTGTTTGTTTTTTCTTCATGGCATTGACATGGAGACCATCAGTCTGTGTTGATAATGGCCCCGCATGTGATACAGAAGTAGAGGGTTAAAGGGGCGCTCTGTAATTATGGTGTGTTGATTGTATTAGTACATCACAGGTATGTGGTTGCGATCCATTGAGTGGTTTCCTTGGGGTAGTATGGCTGCTGATGGACACTAATGGAACACAAGGTTATTTCACAGTTCATCGGCCGAGGACTACGAGTACTTATTATGTGGAGTGTAAATGTGTGTTGTTGGTTTCCTCTTTGTAAGGATTCCTCTTAGATTCCCTTCTCCTGCATCACCTGGTAATTTTTTTGTGGACACGACGCTTTATTCCGAGAATTATCACTTTCTTCCCCCTTTAAGCTTATTCTTCTCAGCATAGTGAACCTATTATTAGAAAGTGACCGGAGGACTCGGGGCTGAACGTCACATCTCCTTCCAGTTCTTAAAGGAGATATCCATTTTCTGAGCACCGATTTATAGAATTATTTCCATAGAACTTGGTCTAAGGTCTCATTTTTCATAGTTCAAACCCGTATTTCAGTTTTCTCCCGGTGGTTATTGGAAACAGTCTACAAGCATGTTGTCAGACACACCCCTAAGAGCTCAGCTAAGTTCTTCTATTAAAGTAGGACAAGATCACTGGTCACATGACTTAGCTGAGGACCAGAAAAGAGCGGCTAACTCACAAATACGGGAATTCTACTTTTGTTTTTGGTTTTATTTTTTTGCAAGTCAGTGTCTCCTTCTAACCTTGAAAGAAATACAGCCAAGCTCGGCGTTGTCTATGGCTGCCGGGTGAAGGAATGGCAGACGTCTTTGCTCTTGGTGACTCGTGTCAGGATCTTGAGCATGAATATATAATGTCTTCCAGAATGAGGTCTTGATTGGAAACCTGTGAAACCCGAGCGCAGCGTGTCGCAGGCCCGCACGGTTAATAATTGATCTCCTAGACCTCAGGAGGTTGTCACACCCAAGTGACAGGTGATTTTCGATACTGCTCCTTTGTTTACCTGATGGGGTGACACAATATCCTCGGTTTCTTGGCTGCGAACGTCGAGTACCGTTTGCGATAAAGATATTTATTCATTGTACGTTCTTTTGTGGAAAATCTTGTATATATGTTATGACTGTAAATACAATCAGTATATGACCAATTAGGATCCATAGTTGGTGGCTGACCAGACGTCTGTACTTACTTTTTGCTTCAGTTTGTCTTGTTTTTTCTCATGGCAGTGTTGTCTGTTTTGCAGGTTTTTACAGACTATCTAAAAAAAACAAACCCAAAAACCTGATGCCTTTATTTCACTGCTTAGGGTCCAGTGCTCTTGGAATTTTTTGCAGGCAAATTTTGATTTGCCGATTAGAGTCGATCAGGAGCGGGATGCTGCAACGGGATGCCGAAACACTACATTGGCGACTAGCCGTGCAGAGAATTCACATGCCGGACAGGGTTTCCGCCGTGTGAACAGATCCTTAAGGGGTGTTCACGCATAGGAATTTGAGCCTGAAACGGAAATCGAAGCAGATTTAGTTTTTTCTTTTTTCTGTTTGTCAAAAAAACAAGGATTTTGACGCTGAATTTGGAGAAGTGCCACTGTATGGTGCCTTCATTAGGACAGAGCCAAATTCTGCAAATGTATTCTGACTAATTCTACATCCAATTCCGCGCCAAAGGTCAAGGTGTATTTTCCGCCTCCCATTCTTTGCGGTGGGAATTCTCAGACGCGGTCGGTCCACCGGAAACACTAACTCTTATTTTTCTCTGCTAGCTATTGGTTCACGTTGAAATGAATAGGATTCAGCATCAAATTCCTATAGGTGAATACACCCCCTAAGGTGACGGGACATGTGCAGTGCAGATTTCATAAAATTCTTTGGATATATGCCTAAAAACCTAGAATTTAGGAATACAGGATACCGGATCAATCCCGGGAAAGCCAACTGCGACACAAATTTGGCTCCCGCTACGGTTCTTGGTTTGCGACTAGACTCAATGTCCTACAAGGAGCACATCTAGCACTAGACTACTAGTATCCTTGGATCTGACGAAGGGCTATATCCCCGAAACGCGTTATCCTAACCATTAAAAGTTCTACTTCTACATTTGCGTCCTGAGGTGTGCGCCACCAGGTTTTTTTTATCTACTTTACAAATTTGGCTCCATATTGCATACCCAAGGACCCCTAGTTAGGGTCACCCCTGTATATTCTAATGCTGACCATGGCACTAGCGCAGGGTTCCATCCATAATCCCTTTTTATTATAGGTTTTTTTTTTTTTGTTATTTTTCTGTATTGTGCGTCATTTTAGAAATTTATGCCGAATTCCATTGAAATGGTTAACTGTCCCTTGTAATGGTTTTGGGCTCTCTTGGCGTGCGTGCAGGAGTTCCCTGATATCGTAAGAAGCCGTATACTGCATCACCGAGCCATCTGAGATGTGAAGCGAGGAGGGTGGAAAAAAAAAAACTTGGCACCATTGTGTGGCACGAGATGAAAGTAAAAATCACGAAATCGAAAACCTAATAAGTTATACGTGTCTTAATTAGTCTGCGCCCGCAGCGATCCGCACTGGCATTTATGTGTTTTTTGGGAGAAAGCATTATAGCACTTGAAAGTAAGATGTATGGATATTTTTTTTTTTCCTGAACTCGGCCTAGCAAGCAGATGGAGCTGGAACGGATCCATTGTAACATTTGGTTGGTCTGAACGAAGCCAAAATTTTTTTCCTTGTAATTAGAATGGTCCTCACACCGTCAATCGTTCCCAATGGGCAAAGCGTCTGATGTAAAGCCTGCTCTGCGCGGCGTATGATGATTCAATCTATCCCTTTAGAAAGTGAGTTCTTTTTACCTCGGCGGCATCCATTTTATAGGCTAGATGTATATCTACATATGGCGACCATGTGCTGGAGGGTGGCGCGGCCTAGACGTTCCCCGATCAGTGAAGTAGCGTTCAGTCTTCTGATGTTACTGAAAGGAGTAATACCAATCAAATCAAAAAATCTGGATATACATATAAAAGAAAAATGGCTGCTTCCTTCCAAAAACAGCGCCTCACCTGTGTTTAGTATTGATGTGAACGGAGCTGGGCTGCAAAACCAGACACGGCTCATGGGCAGATGTCGTCCTGTTTATTGGAGAAAGTAGTAACTTCTATAGACTTAAAGGGGTTTTCCAGGTATTATAGCAACCTTAGGGTCAGGCTGGGTGGGTGTAAAACCGCAACAAAAAAAATCATGGCTCTGTTGTACACTTCCACTCCTCTTTCCTTCCTTCACCAAAGTGGGGAGGCTTTGGTTTAGGGACCATTGAGGCCTGTCAGACCAATCACTGGCCTCAATGGTCCTTGGAGACTGATCGGTGATGTCACTCAAGTATGTTAACAGTTAAAGTTCTATTGGTCTCAACGGGCATGTGACCCTTGCCCTGCCCCCAGGAGTCCCTCGTCCACTCGTGATTGGATGTTGAGATCCAGGGCGTTATTGGTCTTTTCATCTACGTTTCCACTTTGACCAGGAAGGGCAGGGAGAGAGGAGTATGTGTTTGCTTTTTGTTTTTGTTTTTTTGTTTTTTTTAGTTTTATACCACCCCCGACCAATTTTTGTGGTGGTTTTCAAATTCAGAGTATACATTTTTATTTTATTTTATTCATTTTATTGTGGTACATTTTTACGAATACCAATAATAAATATATATTTTTTTTTTTTTACATTTTTTTTTTTAGATTTTTGATTATGATCTTGAACCAACTCCCCTTTGACTTCCAGGACTCCATAGCTACATGTGCCCTGACTCTCCACAGTTTTTTTTTTTTTTTTTTTACATCTCCTTTTCATGCTGATTGCATATGTCATTGTGAATTTCTCCATTAACTTCCC
Source organism: Leptodactylus fuscus (assembly GCF_031893055.1). Classification (NCBI taxonomy): domain Eukaryota; kingdom Metazoa; phylum Chordata; class Amphibia; order Anura; family Leptodactylidae; genus Leptodactylus; species Leptodactylus fuscus. Next base: position 22,486,565 of record NC_134268.1, read on the forward strand.
GCCGCATAGTAAATTAAATCATATTTCCATGGCCCCCGGAGGGGCAGAATGGCCTCGGCAGTGAATTTTTAAGGAGCTGTGTGTGCTGTAGCCGGCTGTGATCAGTACAGTAACATAATAAATGCAATGCTCACCATCACCTGGGCGTATGGCCCTCGTGTCGTATTAGTTAGGAAGAAAAAATATGGAATTTCCTTCTTATTTCTAATTATTATTTCCTTGACTTGTGCCTTTGGGATAAATCATGTGTGTCCATATACATGAAGAGAATAATTGGAGTTCTGGAAGATGATGAGCACTTGAAATCTTGTGGAAAATTCAGTAGATGATTGTTATGGTTAACGTTTATATAATGCCATAGTGGGCAGTATAATAGCAGTTCTATTCTTGTACATAGGAGCAGTATTATAGTAGTTATATTCTTGTACATAGTAGTAGTATTATAGTAGTTATATTCTTGTACATAGGAGCAGTATTATAGTAGTTATATTCTTGTACATAGTAGTAGTATTATAGTAGTTATATTCTTGTACATAGGAGTAGTATTATAGTAGTTATATTCTTGTACATAGGAGCAGTATTATAGTAGTTATATTCTTGTACATAGGAGTAGTATTATAGTAGTTATATTCTTGTACATAGGAGTAGTATTATAGTAGTTATATTCTTGTACATAGGAGCAGTATTATAGTAGTTATATTCTTGTACATAGGAGCAGTATTATAGTAGTTATATTCTTGTACATAGGAGCAGTATTATAGTAGTTATATTCTTGTACATAGGGGCAGTATTATAGTAGTTATATTCTTGTACATAGGTGTAGTATTATAGTAGTTATATTCTTGTACATAGGAGCAGTATTATAGTAGTTGTATTAATGTTGATAGGGCTAGTATTATGGCAGTTATATTCTTGTACATAGGAGCAGTATTATAGTAGTTATATTCTTGTACATAGGAGCAGTATTATTGTAGTTATATTCTTGTACATAGGAGGTAGTATTATAGTAGTTATATTCTTGTACATAGGAGTAGTATTATAGTAGTTATATTCTTGTACATAGGAGCAGTATTATAGTAGTTATATTCTTGTACATAGGAGCAGTATTATAGTAGTTATATTCTTGTACATAGGGGCAGTATTATAGTAGTTATATTCTTGTACATAGGTGTAGTATTATAGTAGTTATATTCTTGTACATAGGAGCAGTATTATAGAAGTTATATTCTTGTACATAGGAGCAGTATTATAGTAGTTATATTCTTGTACATAGGAGCAGTATTATAGTAGTTATATTCTTGTACATAGGAGCAGTATTATTGTAGTTATATTCTTGTACATAGGTAGTATTATAGTAGTTATAGTCTTGTACATAGGAGCAGTATTATAGTAGTTATATTCTTGTACATAGGGGCAGTATTATAGTAGTTATATTCTTGTACATAGGGGCACTATTATAGTAGTTATATTCTTGTACATAGGGGCACTATTATAGTAGTTATATTCTTGTACATAGGAGCAGTATTATAGTAGTTATATTCTTGTACATAGGAGCAGTATTATAGTAGTTATATTCTTGTACATAGGAGCAGTATTATAGTAGTTATATTCTTGTACATAGGAGGTAGTATTATAGTAGTTATATTCTTGTACATAGGAGCAGTATTATAGTAGTTATATTCTTGTACATTGGGGCACTATTATAGTAGTTATATTCTTGTACATAGGAGCAGTATTATAGTAGTTATATTCTTGTACATAGGAGGTATTATTATAGTAGTTATATTCTTGTACATAGGAGCAGTATTATAGTAGTTATATTCTTGTACATAGGGGCAGTATTATAGTAGTTATATCCTTGTACATAGGAGCAGTATTATAGTAGTTATATTCTTGTACATAGGTGTAGTATTATAGTAGTTATATTCTTGTACATAGGAGCAGTATTATAGAAGTTATATTCTTGTACATAGGGAGCAGTATTATAGTAGTTATATTCTTGTACATAGGAGCAGTATTATTGTAGTTATATTCTTGTACATAGGAGGTAGTATTATAGTAGTTATATCCTTGTACATAGGAGTAGTATTATAGTAGTTATATTCTTGTACATAGGAGCAGTATTATAGTAGTTATATTCTTGTACATAGGGAGCAGTATTATAGTAGTTGTATTAATGTTGATAGGGCTAGTATTATGGCAGTTATATTTTTGTACCATAGTGGTCAATATTATAGTAATGTAGATGTGAAAAATCACGAATATAGAGACTTGGGTTCATATGCTGTCTATGGTTAAATCTGTTTGGACTCTGTTGTCTCCCATTGGTTTTCTGAACCACAGCATATTGGTGAACAATCTAACTTGTCAGCGCTGTTTTGGTAATTGAAACTAAAATGACAAGTTTTCTAAAGGACAGGGCCACACGGTGGCTCAGTGGTTAGCACTGCAGCCTTGCAGCGCTGGGTCCTGGTGTTCAAATCCTGCCAAGGGCAAAAAAACCCATTTGCAAGGAGTTTGTATGTTCTCCCCGTGTTTGCATGGATTTCCATCCCATATTCCAAAAAGACATACTGATAGGGAAAAAAAAGTACATTGTGATCTCTATGTGGGGCTCACAATCTACATAAAAAAAAAAAAAAAAAAAAAAAGTTTTCTAAAGGACTTTTTTCTTCACAGTAAAAATTGTTTGCCTTGTAATTTTAGGCTGCTATGATCTATTATTTCATGGTCTCTTCTTGACTAAAGAAGTGAAATGCATACAGAGACGTTTTAATGTCTATACAATATGTATACAGGTCAATGTTTTTGAAAAATGTTGGGCAGACTCGTCCCCGGGGAGCAGCAGGTGGCAGCACATTCTTGCTGGCTGTGCCACGTCTCTATTTTTCATACGGTGACCTGCACATAATGCGGAGGGTTTTTTATTCTTGGGTTTTGCATACCGTTTATATGTCTTGTGTTCTCCATTATTTTTCCTTTTCCTCCCGTCTAGTCACAGACTGAATCAGCCCCGAAAACAAATTCCTTTAACTTGATGCAGGACAGGCTTTTCAATCATTTAATGGCTGTATATGGTATTAATACACTCTGCTTGATACGTGGACCCCGGTGTGTATAATTGAAAGATCCTTGCTTTGTGGCAGTGAAGCGTATTCAATTTCTTTGCATTCCCCTGCTAGGTAGGAGTCAGTCACCCAGAACAGACTATGAATATTATGCAGAAAATCCCAAATTTATTGGCACTTCATAAATGTAATCCGTTCTCTTCTATAAGAGCCTTGTATAAATTGTCCACATTGGACATGAATAGACTGGATGGTATGCTGTGCGTTTTTGGAGAAGACCTTGGTACACGCACATATCACACATGTAATATAGTATAATATCTCAGATCAGCATTATCACAGTCCTGCACGTTATAAGACGACCACCAACTTCACCAGGTAAGATGATCGTCCGCCATATACAGATGCGTCCACCCATAAGTTAGACAAAATTTAGTTTATGGATAAGTTCACACGGAGTTGTTTGGTCCGGAACCTGAGGCGGGGGCCAAAATACGGGTAACTGCGACTGACTGCTAGTGCAGAGCATCGGCATCCAGTCGCGCACTCCGCTCCGGATTAGGCCCAAATGAATGGCCTAGTCGCGAAGGAGTGTCTTCAGGCGGATGATGTGAGGCGAATCCGCCTGAAGAATGAGCATGTCGCTTCTTTTTCCGGACACCAGCTCCCGTAAAAAAGAACTGACCGGCTCCCATTGATTTCAATGGGAGCCATCTTTTTGATCAGGATTTTTAGGTGGATACGGACTCAAAATCCTGACCCCAAAACCCCGTGTGAACTTACCCTAAAAGTTCTCCAGGGAGTCTCTTTTTGTTACTTCCTCTGGGCGTTTTTAGATGCTGGGCCTAGGGGTTACTTGCTGGTTCTGAACCTTGGTCATGAGACTGAACCCATCATCTAGCCCCCAGGTCACTTCACCGCCTCTCTCAGGAGCCACTTACAAAATGGAGGGTCTTACTCGAGTCTAAGAGCTCCCCAGCCATTGTAACTACCTACGATCACTGGGATCAACACCCCAGATGGGTTTAATCACTTGACCATGGTTTGGGACCTTCCCAAAACCCTTAGGTAGAGCATCCAAAACCATCTGGAGGAAGTAAATGAAGAAAGACTCCGTGGAGAACCACATTAACCAAATTTCAGCTAAGGTACGAGTGGACACCGATGTATATGTCACTATTGAACATCTCGTCTGGAGAAGCCGGGGGTCTTCTTAAAGAGAGTCTTCTATGCCAGGGCTATCATGTTATCGACTTCTAGATGACCAAATTCAAGAGTAGGAAGTAAATTTTTAGTTTTTTTTTTTTTTTTCATACAGTAGCGGAGCTATTTTTGTTCCTGAATATTTTATTAGTCGACATTGTGGTTTAACAAATAATAATCAAAGTATTTTATGTTACTGGTATAGAAATGGAAGATTTTGCCTGAGGCAAAATCCATCTGAGAATAAAGATTACTAGTGGGTGGTCTTCATTCTGTCACAGATTTCCTGTCTGAACGCTCGGGTTTGTGACCTGTCAAGATATTTTATAGACTCCTACAGGTTTGCATGTTCCGTAGGCTTGAAAAGAAACTTTTGTTTACTGCCAGATTTGTAGATTTTGTATGAATTATTTTGTACAAGTGCTCTGTGCTTATGTACATGTACAATGGAGAGCAATCATAGTTCATGCCGCTTGCCTTGTTGCCTTAAAAAAATGGAAAATAATTGCCCAAACGGAGTTGTGCGTGGTGTCCTATATGGGCTGTGAGTTGCCCCCTCACCTCCACAAAAACACAAAACCTTTTTGTTTTCCCGATGTCTTATATGAGCAAGAACACACGAGCAGCCTACAGACTGTCACTGTGAATCCAGGGCAGATTATTTATTTTTTTTGTGCCTTGGATCTGGGGAACCTGCAGGTTTAAAACTAGGTTAATACATTCATCGAATATCCTCCTACCAGAGGTGTGCGGCACAGGAAATTTAACTCGTGCCTCTCCTCTTGTAGATGAGTGGTACACGGATTATATTAGTCCAATTAAAATTTTTTAAAAAATTTAATTTCTAGCCAAATTAAAAAAAAAAAAAAAAAATTGCAAAATTTGTTTACAAAATTTAATCTAATTTTTATAGATTTCAAAAATTTAAAGCTTTCAAGTTGTCTTTTCTACTATTTAGTTGCTATTCCCAATGACTAGGACCGCAAAACTTTATGTATCACAAAAAAATTGACCACTGTCTTTAGATATATTTGGTTTAAATTTTTAGAATGGGGGTCGACTCAAAAATTTAAGTGGAATATGTTCAAACAATCGATATAATGCCCTAAAGACCTGGTGTATATACCGAGGACCATTCTGTACCAGGATCTGGCTTCTACTTCATTGTGTATCTGTAGAGGAAGAACAGTTGCCCCTCAAGATGTTTCCACTCCATTTGCTTAGAAGAATGTAAATCTTTATCCAGTTCCTTTTAAGGTCTGTTAGTTCTCAGAGGCCAAAGAGCAGGAGTATCTTCCATCACCGTTGGCCTGCCCTTCTGTCCCCCGCTCATTGGGGCTGGCCGCACATTAATTGTACCTTGGCTTACGAGACTTGTCCATTGCTTTACTAGATTGAATACCCCGCTCTGCCACACAGGCTGACCCGGTTATCAGAATTAAAGAAATGACACTTTGATCGAAAAGGATATTACTGAAAAGAGCAACGTGGAAAGACTATTAGTTAGAAACGTGTCGCTCAGGATGATAGAAAGATACAAGTATTAAAGCAGAGTCCCAATTATCCTCTTACAAGTGCCCGGGATACTGGGAGATATCTCAGAGGTAGCTCAGTTGGACGCAAAGGAACCAAATCTGATTTTCTTCTATAATCTATATACGGTATATATATTTTTAAACAAAAAAATAAAAATCTCTAAATTTCTGCTGTTTACTTGGTATACACCGTATCATAGAAACCAAGAAAACAGCGCCCCTGGCTTAAAAGTCGATTAAATACAAAGAAAAAAAATTATTCAGGGGTATTTTGGAAAATTAATTGTTCTTGAAATGGCTTTGTTTTGTGTATTAAACAATATACAGACTAAAAGATATAGATTAAAAGGGACATGTCACCATGAAAATGTTATCCAATCCATCAGGGGCATGTTGTAGAGCAGGAGGAGCTGAGCAGATTGATATATAACATTATAGGAAAGGATTCAGGACAGTTTGGTACTTATTGATTGAAAGCTGTGCTCTCTCTATGCTTAGAAGTTCAGTGGGCGGTGCTAATCAGTGATCGACTCCTCTATGTCCCGCCCACACGGCTGCTAACCATAGAGAGAACAGGGATTTCAGTCTGTAAGTATCACGTTATTATGAATATTTTTCCTATAAAGTGATATATCAATCTGCTCAGCTCCTCCTGCTCTATAGCATGCCACCTGCAGATCGGACTGAATTTTTCAACGTGAAAATTTTTCTTTTAATACCCATCAAATAACAGTGAACCCTTGGCTTTCTATTGTTGAATTGTGTGTACAGTATGATGAAACCCGCGCTGCTCTTCTGAAATTAATGGATGTCTGACCTGTAAATAGTACTTGAAGCTAATTAAAAAACCTAAGATGATTCCTATTAGTCTTTGGGTAATGAGTTTCCCGTTCTTGCTCACAGAGGAGCGCCGAGCACTTATTGCAGATCATCTTTCTTCTGTTTACATCACACATGGCACCAGGAATGTTATCAGGATGATATATGGGCGACTTCTCCCCTGTGTTTATAGGCAGCCGAGTATTTAAAGTATGTGGAAATCTGTACCTGCGAGTTCTTGGAAAGCTTCTAGTTATGCACGGACTGCTAGGAAGAGAGCAGAAATCCATATACTCAATAACGGTGGAGGGTTCTTATCTGATGTGTAATAATGAGATATTCAGCGTGATAAATACTAGTACTTTGCATTTTTTTTGCTGCCAAGGCTCCTAAATTATTAAGACTCTCTGATCGCCCAGTTCTGATGCATCTTGGGAGGTCCCACATGGCAAAATTGAAGGGACTGGCGTAGAATTCAGATAGAACTCCCACGAGCTTTATGGTTAATTTGTTGGACCGAGACGTGACCTGTCCGGGCTGCTTTGGTGTCCGTTGCTCACTTTTCTAAAGTGTCAAAGGTCATAAAATAAAAAAAATACGCCACTTCTGTACAAAATGGGGTGCCTCATTTAGTAATTTACCCCCATGTCTCTCTTAGGGTAAGTTCATAAGGGTTTTTTTTGGTCCGGAACCTCCGGTGCATCGGCATCCAGTCGCGCACTCCGCTCCGGATTAGGCCCAAATGAATGGGCCTAGTTGGGAGGGGAAGTGTCTTCAGGCGGATTCGCCTCGCGACAAAGAATGAGCATATTGCTTCTTATTTCCAGGAGCCGAAACAAACGGCTCCTGGAAAAAAAGAACTGACTGGCTCCCGTTGATTTCAGTGGGAGCCGTCTTCTTGCTCAGGATTTTGAGACGGATACGGCCTCAAAATCCTAACCAAAAAACCCCGTGTGAACTTACCCTTAAAGGGGCTGTTTTTTTAAAGACAATTTTATTCCAAAAAGTTCCAGATGAACCCTTTAATTTTATGGTCTAATTTTATTTTGTTTTTTTGTGAAGGGTGTAGGACTGACAAGGAGTCAAATTTTTGTGCTCTTATCTTAATGAACATCAGTCGACTTTTATGTTCTTGAAGTGACAGGTTTCTTTGAATGGAAATAAATCAAATTTTGGGAAGTTTAGAAGAAAGGGCAAATAAAGTATAATTTGTGACCTGGGTTTCTAAATTTGTCGGTTTTGAACTCTGGAGTGGTGGAGAAACTGGTTTCAGGGAATCTTAGAATATATGCCCTGTGGCTATGTAAAGGGAGGAATGTGCAGTCGCATGCATCATCCGTGGTAGCAAATCTTGGAGATGACATCACTTCAGGGAGCTGTGAATGTACTGACAGCTCGAGAAGTGGCTGCTTATCAAGACCTCAGCAACATGCTGTATATATATATATATACTTCTGGGAGGAGTGAGAGGCCATATGTTGGTGTGAGACCCGAGCTCGTGCAGGAATTAACAGGATGGCCACAATTTTTGAGTGCAGACATTCTGTTTTGGCATGGAATGGATGAATCCTTAGGAAAACCACCAAGAAATTTAGATTGTTTGCTTTTGAAAATCTATTTTTGTTGCAGGGTTGCCTGGTCACATGGTGTTGCGCCAGCACCTTCAACGATCAGCTGTAAACCATGGATGAACCTCTCAGCAAGTGTTTGGTTTGCCTACAGCACCTCCGGTGGTAAAGTGAAATATTACAGAGTACACTTTGACGTTATTATTGGGTCCTCCAGAATAAGAGAAGCTTTTTCTAATGGAGATTGGTCAACACTTCAGCCAGTTTTTGGTGGTCCAGGAAGTAGAGTAGTAAAGGTTGGGGGTTTGGAGGTCATTGAGGTGTGAGGTATTGCATCTTTAAAGGGATCGGCCCAATATTTTAGCAATCCACATAAAGGGTGGATTACTTGCTGGTTGGTGAGTGATCACAAGAATGGAGGTCCCGTTTCCTTGGTTGAATGGAGTGGCAGCTTGGGTTCTCAACTGTTTGTCAGTCCATAGCAAATTAATCCTGTGCCATTCATTTAGGGTTCACCACTAGGGTTGAGCGATCTTGAGATTTCAGGATCGATTTTAAAATCCGATTTCTGATAATTTTCCAGCCGATCCCGATTGCGATCGTGAAATTTGCTCGATTGCTGATCGGGATCCGATCTTCCCGATCGCTCAACCCTAGGCAGAGAACCCAAGTCATCGTAGGAGTCCCAGTGGTCAGACCCTCACGGTTAGTTATTCCTTATCCTCTGGATAGGAGACAACCTTAAAATTTGGGCCATTGCCTATTGGATTTCCCCTCCTAGTTCTGAGTAAGTTTACTTGCCGGAAAACCGCTTTAAGACGGGTAGTCGCTTCTGACTAGACAAAGGAATTTCTGAAGAATACACTTCCGTTTTTAGTCATACTTTCCAGCATTGTCTCCAATATTTCCCAGTCTTATCTCCTCTCAAAATTCCAAATTTCTAATGACCATGTGTCTCCATTTAACTTGTGAAAGTGATGAAATCTGTAGGGACTCGGCGTTGGCTGTGTTCATTATCAGCCAACGTGGATGTGCCGGGTTCACGGCGGCCTCGGCTAAGATACTGGGAATAACAGTGAGTCATAATGAGAACATGTGGTCTCTACAGGAAGACGTCTAACCTCATTTTGGCTTTGGTTAGCTCTGAAGAATCTTAGACTCATATTAACTTGTTACATCATTCTTCTTTCCTAGTCATTGTTTGCTGAATGTAAAATTAGTCACAATGCTTGTATATCGTGGCGTTGCTGTGACCCGAAAGGTCACCCTATATAGTAGCCCTATATACAAATTACTGTTATTTACGCGCGTAAACTTGCGGGTGAACGTCTACCGTGTAATTTTTAGGTCCAACATTGAGATGATTGATCATGATATCCTTCTGTAGTGGTTGAAGTCCATTTTCTGATAAGAGTGCCAAACTATTATGTAAAAGATTACATTCTGGCTGCCTACAAGTCTCCATTAGGGGGTGCTAAAAGTAACGCACTCACAATTTTATTTTATTTTTTCCTCTGGCCCATTAGAAAGATGGTAGCCGATGCAACGTAGGCAGTAATCTTCTCTGGAAGCTGTATATAGGAGTTATTCCTTCCCTTCAGGTCCTCAGCTGGGTCATGTGACCAGCAATCCAACTCACACAGCCTTCCAATTGTGGACAGGAAGTCCGTTTCTCTACTTATTCCTATTAGACTGTCGTAGGAGTCAATAGAGAAACTGACTTCCTGTCCACACATTGTGCTAGCAGTAGCTATATTTGTGAGTTATCCACTTCCCTCTGGTCCTTAGCTGCGTCATGTGACCAGCAATAAGCCTCTCCAACTGATGGCGCCTTATGTGTGGACAGGAAGTCAGTTTCTCTACCTATTCCTATGAGACTGTTGTAGGAATCAATAGAGAGACTGACTTCCTGTCCACACATTTGTTCTTGCATTTGAGACTTAGCTGTAGCTATATTTGTGAGTTATCCACTTCCTTCTGGTCCTTTAGCTGCGTCATGTGACCAGCAATAAGCCTCTCCAATTGATGGTGTCTTATGTGTGGACAGGAAGTCAGTTTCTCTACTGACTCCTATCCTCCGAACTGACTTCCTGTTCACACTAAAGACGATCTCAATTGGAGAGGCTTATTGCTGGTCACATGACACAGCTAAGGCCCAGAAAGAAGCCTGCACACATTTTTAAAGGTGAGGGCTAAGCAGGCAACATGGCCGAAAGGAAGTGACAGCCGAAGCCACCTGATTGGTTACAGAACAGGATGTTTCTTTTTTTTTTTTTCTATATTTTCTCATTTTCTTTTTCTTGTAAGAAATTGTAATTCACAAATCCAGCTACTGCTAAGTCTAAAAAGTAGCAGTGCCCTTAGTAGTCAATGCCTCCATATTCACAGTGAAATCTTCCTAACCCCGACTCTCTGCTTCGGCACAGCCATTTTGTATCTTGACAAAATGGCAGCTGACGTTCTTGGGACCCCGTGGCCAGAGATGAGCTATGCGTTATACTTCTAGCGTGCTCATTTACAATGGCAGTCAGCGCTGTACATCCTTTTCATTCCTCCAAATACTATTCCTTTTAATTAACCTCCCTCGAGCAACTATCCTCTTATAGACAAGGCTGTTAATTCTGGTGAGTGATGTCCGTCCAACGCGTTATAATGTTCAAGGCCGCCGCACGCCAAAGGGGTTAATTAGAAAACCAGAGGTTTTAGTCGTCTTTGTCTTTTATATCCCGCTGCTTGTTTTGAGGTTTTCACGTTTTGCTGTCTTTTTTTTTTTTTTTGTATTTCTTTTTGATTGAAGACTCCTCCAATTTATTACCCTGACAATGCTGCAACTTGTGTGTAATCCGAAAGAAAAATCATGCCAGTGTTTAGGTGCCCTTCTTGGGGTATATATTGGGTATATGGAGCTTACCAGCTTATTATAGGACCTGTCATTTCTCCAGACTTATGTTCATTTTAGTCTTATACTATTCCTTAAAGGGATTTATCACATGAAAAAGGAAGTATAATCTGCCGGTGGCATGTTGTAGAGCAGGAGGAGCTGAGCAGATAGATATATAGATTTGGGGGAAAATAGTCAGTAGATCTGGTCATTTTCTATGCTGAGAAGCGAAGGAGGCGGTCCTATCGGTGGTGGCTGTCAGTTACTGATGGCTCCGCCTCCTTAATGGTTCAGTTTAGAAAGATTCCACGTTGGTTTTCATGAACAAAATAGGTAAAGGACTTGGTATATTGAGAAAATTTCTGCAGGAACTAGAAAGGTTGTTCAGTATCTATTCATTTCAATGAGGATAGTGTGATGCATCAGGTGCCCTCCGGGGGCGCTGTGGGAGAATTGAGTACTTGTTGCCGGGCTCAGGTGACAGCTGATTGCTGGAGTCCTATTGGCAGGAGATGCATAAAGATAGTCCAAAGTGTACATGTTATATAATCATTATATCTATATGTGATGAGAGATATAGAATATATTTAGTGTGTAAATTTTTTATTATTTTTTGAGTCTTTCCCGCTGCTGTAATTTCGCCATCTTGCTAATACATTCAGGAGAGGCGTTTGATTGCACGTCTTCCTTTCTCGGCCTCGTAAATCACCGACCCGATGTTTGCAGCAGTCTGTTATCCTGTAATATACAGTGTGATGAGGGAGGGGATATAAATCACGGTGCGGGGAGAGCGCAGGCTGTGGATGTATGTGACACTACTGGAATTAAACAACTTTATTTATATTAGTCGTGTACGTATACAATCCCTGGGCCGCACCTGTGTGACGATAAACGACTGGTGATCTATGGTGGGTTCCATGTATACATCTCTTCTGGAGGTCGGGATCATTTATGCTATCATTAGGGCCTCTGGCGGTGTTTTTGGCAGCAGATATAGTGCGGTACGCAGCGTTGCAGTCAAACCGTGGAACTCAACAAACCCCAGTGAGGCCCGTGAAGCTCCGTAGTACTCTGACACAGCGTTGAGGCTTCCATTATCAATGACCTTGTATGTGTATAACGTGACCTTGAGTTTACTAAAAATGGGCAAGATGAAAGTTGAAACCATTTTTGGGAGATTTTTTGAAATTCATGGATGGCACCACCTAAAACTAGCGCAGGCTTAAAAACATGGCAGATTTCTTTATAAAACACTCCAAAAATGGTAATGTGATTTAATTTAAGATTACTCATGTTTGGGAGACATCAATTTTTTTATTTTTTTTTTCTCACCATTTTGGAGTTTTTTTTGTTTTTTTTTTGCTTTTATTTATACAAGTCTCTACATGTACAGAATATTGGATAATATTTATACATTATGAGGTGGATACATATTCATGTGGGTAACCACTTGGGAATTGTTCTAGAACTTGGAAACCAATAATATAAAAAAAAAAAAAAAAAAATCCATGATCACAGGATTTTATTGCCTTTTTTTAATGGTGTAAAAATGTCTTCGATCCTTGACGTTGAGGCACCATGTATTGGAAAAAAATCCTATTTTTAATGTATATAATATGTATATTATTACGTAATGTTAAAAAAAATATTGCGTGTGTCAAAAAATAAAAAAAAGATTGTTTACCCCGTTACCACCTCAGGAGTTGGTAAAAAAAGAAATGTTGGCAGTTTACACCGATTTACAAGACGTCTCCAGATTCACAGCTTGTCATCTCCCTTAAAAGGCCGATAATGAAGAAAAAAAAACTCCGGAGCCATATTCTTGTGAACCGCAGAGTTGTCCTTCGGTGGTCGCTTTCCTTCACCTCCTCCTTGTCAAACCTCCTTCCATACTGTGACACTTCCACGGCTCCCCGCTGCAGCGGGATGAAGGCAATCCAGCATGTTCTGATTATCTTGTCATAAGACAAAGGGCCTACAAAGTAGACACAAGTGAAGAATGGGTCGTCGGGAGCCGAAAAAGGCCTGGGGAGCGGATGCAACATTAACGTATGATGCACATAAAGCGCAGCTTTGTTAGGGAGATTTATAGGTCTCGGCAGAGCGGAGTAATCAGAGCAAGGCGAGATGCGGTCCGGCGTTCTGCATCACCGTATTCATAGGCCTCTCAAGTGTCATGATTCGCGAATGCCTAATTTAAAAAAATAATAATAATAAAATATATTTTTTTATTAATTTTTTTATTTTTCACGTCTACAATTAGACAGCCATAAATATTCATTGAGCGTCTTAATATACAAAATAACCGGTGAGACGTCTTTGTCTATGAAGCCATCTCGGATCGAGGCCGCGAGGAGCGGATTCATTGGTTTACGCTCATTTGTATGTATTTATACAGAGTCTATGTGTATTAACAATAACCCGCGCTCGTGGGGGGTGCATGGCGGTTCCGCTGGAGAATATTCTGCTTTTGTATATAAAGTATGGGGGGGAGAAGAAGATTGAGGAGATGCGTTAACGCAGTGAATTACAGCGGGAACAGATACAGTGTCACATCCTTAATGGCCTCGGTGACCTTGTTTGAGTCAGACGCTGCTTTTTTGGTGTTTTATACGTCGCACATCTGTTTGTGTTGACGTTATGAATGTTCCAGTCTGTCTTGCGCATGATAGGCGTATTATGCTCAGCCGGGGCATTCAAGGTTAAAAACCTCTGTTCTGTGGCTTATTTATAGACTGTGGAAGCGGCAATAAGTTAAAAGAACAAAAAGTAGACGAAAAACGGGGAAGCGGTGACTAAGAAGGTTGTGGTGCTTCGGCGTGGAGACAAAAGGCCCATTGACACCGGGCGAAAACTGAGCAAATGTTCATCTGCGATCATTGCCCAATGTCACCAGGACTCAGTGCCAACCCAGAGAGGGTCCCCTGAAATGAACTGTTCCTCTCGCCCTGTGACCCTGTTGCCAAGATATTGCTATTTTTGTCAACATGCAGATGAGTTCTATGGAGCAACAAGAGCGTCACCACTGACTTGTTCGGGGCAATGTCAATGCCATAGTGCGCTGTTTGATTTGGGTAATCCTAACTCATCGAAAAGCAGATTCTGTCCCATGTAAATGTGCTCTAGGAGACTCTTGAGATCCAGTGCTTATGCCACCCTCATGGTCTTAAAGGAGAAGGTGCAAACATTTTGTAGCGTATGGGTGCATTCACATCAATGTGAAGGCAGTCCTGCTGGAGGACCAAGCAGTAAGACCTCATGGACATCTGGACCACCACTGATATCAAGTGACCCCATTGACTATTGTACCTGGCAAAAAGTTGCAAGTGCAGGAATTTTTTATCCACAGCCTTCTCTTAGTTGGGTGGACTGTTGTATATTTACAATCCACTGGTCGAGTTGCTCTTGCGTCGGCATGTGTGTCGCGATTACCGGGATCATCCATATTGTTCTTTTTGGTTTAGTTTCTTGTGTATTTTTTTTTTGTTTTTTTTTCCCCCCCTCGGTCTGCAAACCTTTTTGATAATGATCAGAGCTCCAGCACACAAACCTAAACCTCATCCAGTAAATTTGTGCCAAACTGTGAGAAAATATGGCGAAATTTTTTTGCAATTATTCTTTGTAATATTCATGAAACTTCACAGCCTTGACCCAAAACTAACTTGCCTTGTATCATGATCCAACGTGTTCTGGTATGCCGAAAGATGTATGTAGTCCGGGCAATCGGGCACGGTTCTGTACGCTGCGCCCCGATCACAGAGTCTAGCGAAATATTTTCAGTTTCCTTTTTCTGTAAATCCAATCCAGTGGAAAAATCAACATGTGGAAGCGCCGACAAAAGCTTACGAAACCACCCAAAAGCCTGCTTTGTGCAGTGGATTTGGGATTTTGCGACCATCTGGTAACAATTGGTGCCAGTAAAGAGAGTGTGCCAGGGATGGGGCTGGCTGTCAAGTACAATTTTTATTTTTTTTTTGTACTTTTGTTTTTGTTTTGTTTTTATATACTTTTTCCTTTCTGCTGTTCATTTTTTGTTTCCAATAAATTAAATTCTCGGAAAGTTTTGCAATTTGTTCAATTACTTCTGCCGATTTTTTTTTTAATTTTTTTTAATTTTTTTATACAAGCTGTTTTTGGATTATTGGGCACATATTTACTTCACAGGCTAGTGAGGATTTTACGCAACTTTTTTACGTTACCATAGGGACGGTACAATCGAGCCTGACACGCTATCAAGGGGATGACGATAATGGTTTCCGTCTGGTATAGGTCTGTCGTGCTAAACAAAAAATAAATGAATAAAAAAGCAGAATTTACAGGATTTTTGTGAGTTTTGGAAAGAATTTGTGTGACAGGCTCCAAAGAGAACGCAGCTTAAGTGAATAATTCTGGGGCATTATTGGTTGGAGCTGTGCTCAGTTTCTCTACGGTTCCTCTGGGAAATGTATACATAAATTGAAAACTGGATGTTATCGTTCCCCTCGCCCACAGGACGCGGCCTTACGCTTTCTGACACTGTCTATCAGCACTTCATTGGGTGGTGTCAGAATGTATAGTCACGTATCCCAATGACAAAAGGAATGGTAAGCGTTCCAAGAAGAGTAACTGAGGAACAGTGCTGAATTCTTAGAAAATTGGCTTTGTTGTTTTATGCATAGTCTCTTCTAGTAAAATCCGTACGTCAGGAGTGCTGACGGATCCTCTTTAAAGGGATTGTGTCTCCAGACCCCAGCATATCAATCCAGCTCCACCGATAGATAGGTTAGGATCACCTGAATCCAACGCAGTTTTCCCCGCCTGAATCGCTTCCTCCGTTGCAGAGAACCCCTTTTTATCAATATGTAAATGAGCTCCCTGATCAATGGCGGCGCCCTTGTTCCTTCAAAGGCTTTATTTGCACATTGACAAAAATGGCAATAACTCTGCAACAGAGGAAGCGATTCGCGAGGGGAAAACAGTGTTTGATTCAGGAGACCCTGACCTATCTATCTGTGGGGTCAGATGGATAGGTTTGGGGGTCTGATGACACTCCCTTTAAGTAGAATTTCTGTGTGTCTGTTTGTTTTGTTCTTCATTCACAATGCGGTCATAGGTAATGATGATTCCGCAGCTAATACCATTATGCACTGTTAATGTATCCTCAGCAGTTACCACTAATCAGATATTAAATATGATCTGTGAGGCTCTAATTAAGGCCAATTAAGGCAAATCTGACTGAGAGTTCTCGGTGCATGCTATATGTGTAGGCTCGGTGGTTACTGGGCTCGTGTGCTTGACGGTCTCTGCTATAGTATGTTACTCCAGTGCCCAGTATTATTCCAATGGGAATTTTATGGATTAAAATTTTTTAAATTTTTTTTTTTTTTTTTTTTTTTTTTAATGTTGCGACTGGAAAACTTTACAATTATATCGTTCCTTTTTTTAACAGTCCTAAGCGGCCATTTATAATGGTTTCTGAGTACAGTAAGACAAACCCCTAAGGGGGCATTCACACGGAGGAAGCTGGCGCCGATACTGGCACGGAACTAAAGCCTTCCATTGACTTCATTGGGTTCCATGCAGAAATCGGAACATTGAAGTCAATGGGAGGCTTTATTTCCACGCCGATTCTGACACGGGTTATCGTGCCAGAATCAGTGCCAACTTCCTCCGTGTGAATGCCACCTTACCCAGGTTTTCAATTTTCCATACTAAGTATCCTCTTTGCGAAGACCACCGCCCCTAAAAGACCACTTTATAATGCAATTTTGGTAGATTGTCTTCATGATGTTTGATTATTGTTAAAGGGAATCTGTCATTGCCATTTGGGGCACTAAATCACCCACAGATCCTAGTATAATATAATCGCCCACAGGTCCTCATAGAGCAGGGTGTCCCAAATCGCCCTGGTGTAATGCCAACTGTGCCTGCATTAAAAAAAAAAAAAAAAATTCTTGCCCTCGCGCATGTACAGTTCAATAAAGACCGCATGTGCCGTATCTCTGTCACTTGCACAGTGAAGCTAGATTGTACGTTGTGTTTCACTGAAGAACTGCGCATGCGCCGGGAGCACCAGAGAGGAGTCTGACACTGACATCGGACTCATCTCCAGGTATTATTATTATTATATTTTTTTTTTTGTTTTTTTTTGTTTATGTAGACAAAGATGCAGGTAAAGCCAGGGGATTTGGGACACTGAACCCCCGCTCTATAAGGACATTGTGTAATCCCGACAAGTTCCCTTTTATCGCCCGCCCCACACACATGCAATTTTCTTTCTGTACAAATTAATTTTTTCCTATGCTGTTCAGTTTACCTTTTGACTTTAAGTTTGAACTTTTTTTTTTATTTATTTTTTTTATTATCGTCACATTTTAGCAGCGACAGCCTTTCATATGCCATCAGCAGAAATAATCCAAAATAATCCAAAAATCTAAAATCCAATTGCCCCCGGTATTCTGATGCCTCAGTTCAAAGGAGCGCGCCGGAGTCGCCTGCACTCGCTGATATGACAAGTTATGAAATAATCATTAATGGTAGGTTAGATTGTGCGTCACTGACAGTCGCCTGTGATGTCGCTCTGCGGGATAGTAGCTTCAAAGTCACCGAGCGATGTAGGGGGGGGGTTTCTATAATGCATTTTATCTTTGTCATTTGCTATGGGTTATTGGTAGAGTTTATTCTTATCCAGGCATAACCGAAACCTAATCTTAGGGGTCAATACAACCAAGCAGAGGAGCGATTGCAGCAAATGCACCGCAACCTCTAATGTTAGAGCCTGACTTTACATCTTAGTCAGATTATAGTCTTCCTTAAAGGGAGTGTGTCACTAGAAAATCACTAGTTAAACATCTTTTAAAAGAATATTTTTTAATTTACATTTTTCATGCCTCTACTGTATCCAGCAATTTTCACTCTGGCCACTAAGCCTAATGATACACTAACTTTGCTGATTCTGTAGAGATGTTCTTTGCAAGAGTAACCTCATTTACTATAACTATTCCAATAGTCACAGCAGTAGTCATGAGGGAAAAAATTAAATCAGAAATATTTTCTTTTTTCTAGTTTTTTGGGCTAATTTAAACCTTCATTGGGGGGGGGGGGGGGGAAACCCTCACTTCCAGCACTCAGTTTGTGCATGTCCCTTGTTTAGAGGCTTGGGCCGGGTTCACACAGGGTATTTTGAACCGGAATTTGACACGGAGGCCGCCTCAGATTCCGGTCCAAAAAACGGGTAACCCTGACCGGATGCTGGGGCAGTGCACCGGCATCCACACATGGCACTCTGCTCCAGATTAAATGAATGGGCCTAGTCGGGAGGAAGAAGTGTCTCACAACATCCACCTAAAGATTGAGCATGTCACTTCTTTTTTTGGGAGCCGGAACAAACCAGAAAAAAGAACTGACCAGCTCCCATTGATTTCAATGGGAGACGTTTTTTTTTTTTTTTATCAGGATTTTAAGACCGATTCCGCCTCAAAATCCTGACCAAAATACCCTGTGTGAACTCGGTCTTTGGAGGCTTCTTTGTCCAATCACCGCCCCCAATTGGTCACATATTGGATACCGTTGACATATCAGTAGTGACATCACCAGCACCCATCATCTCCAATCGCTGGTCTCCACCGTCTCCTTGGGCCTCTACACTTCTGGCCAAGACAGTCCGTGGATCGGAAGGAACAGGGTAGACACTACCAGAACTGAAAAGTCCTAGGGTTCATGAGTCTTGGTGGAAACGTCTTGCTTTAATAAAGAGGCGTTCAGCAGCTCGATATAATCTGCACCGTCTGCCATTTAATTGTATATCTGCAACAGTGAACGTGCAAATACTTAGATTACCTTCCCTAAAGCTTCAACCACTTTGCTCTTTTTTTTCCCCAGTCAGTTGGCGTTCTCGGTAATATTTTGCGCGTCTTTTTTGGGGGTCTTACGTGTGACATTGTGGCGGTTAATTCCACTTCTGTTCTCCCTTGGGCAGAAGTTTTTGTTCATGACTTAAAAGAGCATCACTGGTTTAGTATTACTCTAAGTGACCTATGGGGTATAATTCAATTGCTAGCCTTTAATGCTTGGTGGTTGTTCATATAGTCATAGCGGGGGTCTTCACATGAGACTCAAGAAAAATGCAAGGTAATCCTATCCAATTAAGCCGGGATTGTGAGTCAGGGCTGGAATGTCTTAAAGTCGATCTGTCACAAATCTGATATTAATCAAGCCGGGTCCTTATGTAAATGACTAATTTGTTTCTGGCTAATATTCTTGGCTATGCTTCCCGACGGCTACGTTGATTGAATTTCTTAAAGGGGCTTACCACATCAGTTGTCGTCTGTATACCGCAGTAGAACTAATTTTTGGGAGCCTGGGTGCCATATACCTTAGCCGTGTGAAGGACAGTGTTAGACTATTGCCATATGAATGTTAAAAATTGCCACGTGAGGATTTTTTTAAATTTTTTTTAATGCTCTGTTTTGGTGGACCGTCCAAAAGTAGTGTGTCCTATTTTTGTCCATTACTGATCCCGCAGTAGACTCAAGTCTATTATAGATCTGTGAGAACTGGTCCCAGACAGAGACCAAACAACTTGCCAATCACTCCATCACCACTACAGATATTGGGATTCACCACTCGTGGGCTCCCACTATTATCCACTTGGTATTTTTTCATGAGCAAGAAGGTTAAATTGTGGGATCAATTGATGGTCTCATGTACATGGGGGCAACCAGAAGGGGAAGGTTGGTGGGATCTTTCCATTCCTTACCATACCAAGCATTTTGGATCTGACCATGCCTGATCCTTTACTTTCACGGGAGATTGGTCCCTGTCAGAGGTATCGGAGTGCCTTTCCCCATAAAAAAAACCTGCCTTCATCACAACGCCTATATCGTAGAGGTTGTCAAGTGGGGAAAATCTCATCTGAATGAGCTAATATTCAACAGTTCTTTATAGGGGATGTCCCTGGTCCCCTATGATTAGGCCCATAATAGAATCATATTGGTTGGAACCCACATGATAAAATCACTAAGGGTCCAACTAATGGGATCCCCACTGATCATAAAAATGAGGGTCCCAAGTCGCCCACTTGAACATAATGTGCATTGCTACTGTACTCAAAATCTATGGGGCTCATGAAGATGTCCATGAAGATGGGCGCCCCCTTCCCACTGAGCTATCGGTATGTAGTGAAAGAATCCCTTTAACAAAAAGGAAAAAATTGGACTTGAATGTTGGATTATGAATGGTCAGTGGTCATATACTGTAGCCCCTATTCGCATGACCACTTAAAATTTCCGTAAAAAGAGTATATTGTTGGTGACGAGGGTATACACCGGCCATGAGAAATCTGGTCTAAACCAGGGGTAGTCTTCTCGGAGGGATTTTTTTTATTGGTGGATTCATTCTACTCCACGTTAAAGTTGGCACCAAAGTTGCTTCTGAATACATAGATATCGCTTGCCCGACACCGCTATTTGATAGTACGAAAAACTCTTCTTTCCACTCACCAGATGCCTGTAAACGGAATAAAGTAAAATCCTTTATATCGTTGAAGTGTGTACAGTACTAGAGGAAACACAAAGATCCAGCTAAAACTGTGACCCTTGTCCATCAATATTTATAGCTGCGCGCCGTTCCTTATCTAGCCCGAGGGCAGTGATATGGCAGCTTCTGTTCTTCTGCTTCGTCCTACCATCTCCTCTTACTCGCTCTAATAGCTCTGTAAATTGAGGCCCTACAGCCAATTTCTGAATCTCAATACAGCAAATATTATAGACCTCTGTGTGTTTGTTTTATTATTTAACCTTGGCAGCGGGAGTAAGGTTGCACACTTGGCAGAGACCTCTCCGACCGTGAAAAGTAACTTTGAAAAGAACTTTGGTCTTAAGAAAAGTCACAGTGACCTAAAGCAACTCTTCGTTCACTAGGGGCATTGTATTTTTGAAGTCAACCTAGGATCTACACCAGTGGTATTCAATTATATTTTTTGTTAGTTAATATATATTCGGTGCCCTAAATGTAAAGTTGTTCTAGATACCATATTATGGACCCTTCACCGACTCATTTTAATAGGCGCCGCTCTACTGGTTCCTACACATTTGGAATTTTCTTTCTAGCCCCTATTGTTCCCGAGTTATCACTTGTTCCAGCATCCAAATGCTAGTTACTATTTCTGCTACCAGGGGGCGGTCCCAGACTACCTGCCTGCTCCTGCTCAGGACCGCCCTCTGGCAGTAGAGAGCCTTTGGGTGCTAAAACTAACAGAATTGATTGCTCAGGAACAACTGGGGCTAGAGAAAAAATTCCAATTGTTCCAGAATCTTTGGAGAGGAGTCTAGTGAAGGAGACACAAAGTTGAAGTTGGTGAAAGGTCCCCTTTAAAAGAATGTTCTGACCATTGACCTTAAACATTTCCATAGATTGTCATGTATGTCGGCAAGATGAAAAAAAAATTGGATCCAAATAGCAGTCCCGGAGCTGATTTTTTTTATAGTGGGGATCAATCGCGAGGACCTTGTGAAACTGCTTAGGTGTGAATAATGTGATTTACTTTCTAGTGGATTAATATGCTGAATGCATAGCCGGAGGGTTGACACTTGTATTTAGCAAACTGATAGGCTGAATGTTCGCAGTGGATTATGTTTAATTTTTATTAGTGGGAACGTTTGTTTGGGAAAGTGCGTATTTTATAGAATGTAATGCTTACATTTCATGGTGTCTTACAAAGCTTAGGTCTATATTTACTGAGGCTTGTTGAAAGGCGAGCTAAAAGTGCTGAGGTAAATGTCTGTGTACAGATTTGCGTTCTTCTTAAAGTGTACCTGAACGTTTCGATCATTTTTGGTTTTCTGGCAGCATTTGTCATAAATTTTTGGAACCAATTTTGGCTTCTTTCTATGAAATCTGTTTTGTTGCTCTATTGCCAGCAGACATTTGTACAGCACTTCTCCCTGGAGTTTGGGGTTATGGGCTCTTGTAGAATGCAGGGACCCTGAGGCTGCGCAAATCACTTATTTCAGACACTATAAAACCTAGAACAATGGTTCCCGTGTCCTATCGAAAATTAGATTCACCGATTTCATATGGTACAAAGATGGCACATACGGTACCTGTATTTTGGGAATTGGGAGACTCCTACATATTCATGTCAGGCCCAACAAAATTTCGTAGCGACTCAAATGCTGCCAGAAAATCAAAATTTGCTCGAATTTTTGGAAATCTGTGCTATCCAAAGCAATATGTGTTAGGGTGGGATTGGTTGAGCAGGTTCATGGATTTATAGTGTTGTGGGAAAAGATTTTATATAATTTGTAATATTGATGGAATCCTTGCTTGTTTCGCTTTGGAGTCCATTGGGTGGTCCAATCGGTAGAACATATCCTCTCCTATAGGGAAGATGGACAGATTTTGAGCAGGACCACACACTAGACTCCTAAGCAGGACAGTATGACGGGTTGTCTTTACAGGGAGTGACCCTTGCGGCAGATTGGCTATATGTGAATTTGGTAAAATACAAATTTTGCAAAATAGCATGGTTTCCTAGGCCTCATGCACAAGGCAGGCCTATATACCATGGAGTCCACTTAGTTGCTGTATGGGACCATATTGTGACTGTACAATGCCATGTCATAGACTTAATTCTGTGGTTTTTAATGGGTCAAGGCAGAATTTTTTTTTCTGCCTCGAAGACCTCTATAGGTGTCATGGTGGTTGTATGTCGCCATATTACTATAACCTACATGAGCCCTAAAACACAAAGCCTAATAGTCCACGGCTAAACCTTTTACCATAAGAATCGTTGCCAGATTTTGAATATAAGATTCTATATTGACAAAGAATTTCCTCACTGAGTGTGTTAGAGTCGGCTGACATTCACAGAAAACACGAAACTATGCGTTTCCCGGGCCGGAGTCATAACCCCTTTTTTGCATCGTCCAGTCTCAGTATATAGACATGTTAATACCTGCTGATCTCTAAGGGAAAAGCTGCCAGATCCTCTGGATATTTTCTAAATGCTTCAGAGCGCTCATGTGGGATTATTTCGAGTGAATTTAATATCTCTGGCATGGAGTAAATTGGTTTTAGGAATATAAAAAAGGTCGGCAATCCCGAGGTAAACGATCTGTGCGAAATTTTCTGTTTAAATGTCTATATCTAATGAAAATGTGCTCGGTGTTAGACCGGCATCTGCGGTTTTACGGGACGCACTATATGATTATTTGTATTGAGAGACGAATATTGCCGCAAAGCCTGAGTGCTTGGTGTGTAGAACCAGAAGTACCACATTAACCGTGATCTCGGTTACACATACTCGAGTATAAGCCGAATTTTTCAGCACAGTTTTTGTGCTGACAGTGCCCGGTCTACTGAATATAGGGGATCTGCAGTGCTCCTGTTCCGTCTGGAAGGGGTTAATAGGAGCACTGCATATACCCTATATTCAGCCAGGATGAATTCCAAGTGGGGGAAAAAAAACCCCAGTCCTCAAGCTCAGGGAAGGGGCAGACAGACAACCAAAACACCCCCTCCCCTTCCCCAGCAACTACTGCACCCAAAAACTCCCACCATTTTCATTTTTTAAATTTTCCAGTAGCTGCTGCATTTCCCCCCCTCGGCTTATACTCGAATCAATAAGTTTTCCCAGTTTTTTGTGGTAAAATTGGGGGCCTCGGCTTATATTCGGGTCGACTTATACTCGAGTATATACGGTACATCAGGAGAGTCGGAGAAGCCTGTATATGCGGGGAGCAATTCTTACCATAATTTTGCCTCTTTATAGAGGGAACCTTCCCAATGATATTTGAAGTACATACGACCCATCCTAAAAAATACAGACCCAAGACTAGGATAAACCTTAAAGAATAACCCAAAAATATACACCAGTCCAGACCCCTTTGAAGCAATATGGACCCTAGACTAGGACAAACCTAAAGGAATGCAGACCGGACCCCGTAAGAAATTCGGATCCAGAACCAGACCCTCCTAAAGGAATACAGACCACGAACCATATTCCCGAAAGCAGTACAGACCTCCGACTGGATCGCTAAATTTATACAGACGCCAGACTTTGCCAATACCAACCCTATTCACACCTTGTTGCCTCTACTGGGGAATCCTTAAGCCACCCTGATGAGTTAAAAGGTGACTTTAGCCAAGGTGCCCGCTCAACCCTTTTTGGGTTTCCTGGACTGTTTTTGAGAGTAGGGTAGTATAACTTTAGTGGGATGAGGACCTGATGCCCCTCTTTTGAGGTCCTCAGCTGTTAGACCCTCACCAGATCCTTAGACATTTATGGCAAAACCATAGTATATGCCAATGTTGGGTAAACTTCAATCTATGGATAATATATAGGGCTCCAAGTTGGCATTCTTCTATGAGAAGATGGAAATCTGACCGTTCACGCCTATGGCTTTTAGTGGTTAAACAATTTGTCTGTGAAATATGTTGACTACCTGGCAATCGGTGTCCTCCCGACGCCCCCCACGGCATGAGGATGGGATGCTACCTAAGTTCAACATGGCCCAAGGTATTTCTTGTAGTAAAAGTAGGAATTTCACTTATTTTGTGTGTGGCGGGGGGGTGATCTCAGTGCCGCGTGTTACCGGCCATGGCTGTGTAGTAGTATTGGCGTGTTTGGACAAGACGTGTAGGGAGGATGTGGCGTTTGTGTGATTTTAGCCTCCCTTTTCCTCTTAAAACCAGTTCTGTAAAGTTGCGAAGTGGAATTTTCATGTGTGAGAGTGAAGTTCTGCTCCACCCATCGCTTTCTCCTTCAGTCTTCATTTACATTCATTTACTGTAGAGTAAAAAAAAATCAGCAGAAAGGAAACTACCACAATTTTTTTTTTTACATTTTTATTTTATTGTAGAGTTCCTCAAGTCTCTTGTATATGATTCTGGTATTATGTCTCCGGCACCTCCAGGGGTTTATGGTCCTCTTTGTCCAGTTCAGTAGATCGGTGACAGATTATGGATATTGTGATCTTAAAAAGTTGGCTTAATTTTTAGTAGTAGACTTATAAGAAAGGCAGAAAATGCCCTTGGTCTACAATATAAAAGTATTATACTGTGCTGAGATATCACTTGAAATTACAGGCCCTTAGCCTGAGGCTGCACTACTGAGAGATTCTTATGTCCTCGTCTGTTTGCTGTCAGGTTTAGTCATGTCATAGAGACCTTGTGCGACTTCACACCACAACTGTAATCAGTATTCCCACACACACACTCCATCCATGGTCCTTATTCCCTTATTCGAGCCTGGTCATCTGCATCGGTAATCCTTTTGGGTGAGTCCACATGGGGACCCGCCGAATGGACTACCAAATATTTTGTAAGCGGTGTGCAGTGAAAGAACACGGACCCCATGGACCAGGGGTGCCCAATACGTCAATCACAATCTACCGGTCGATCGCAATGGACGTATGGGTCGATCGTGGGATGCAGCCAGGGATCCGTGGTGTCTTCTTGTTCACAGTGCAGGCTGAGAGTCGACTCTCAGCCTGCACTGTGAACAAGCACTCTGGACACTTGCAGGCCGCTCTTAAGGATGGAGGGGGCCGGGGTGCTGTTTGTTCACAGCGCAGGCTGAGAGTCATCTACGGACACAGGCAGGCAGACCCGCCCTGGCCCTCCCACAGGCCCGCCCCGGCCCCGCCCACAGGAAGTGGGTAGATCTTTTGATTTGGTCATATAATAAAGTAGCTCACATGCTGACAAAGTGTGAGCACTCCTGCCATGGACTATAATGGGTTCCGTGTGCTTGCCGCGAGATCTCTGCAGGGAACATGCGAACAGTAAAGTACTTCACAATCTACTTTCTTCTCCACATGACTCGTGCGGAAAGCACATGGACCCGATTATAGCCTATGGCGTCCGTGTGCTTTCACTGCATACCACTTGCAAATGCGTTTTATAGTCCATTTGGGGGGTCCCCATGCGGACTCCCAGAACGGATTACCAAACGCAGATGTGAACCAATGAACCAAGGGTTACTTTTGGATATTTTGCTTCAAGATAAAATCTAAAAATTTTAAGGTGTTATTTGGAAGGCCAAACCCAATCGTGTGTTAATAAAACACCCTGATTGCCATGTTTTCTTTGTAATTCTCCATTTCACCTGCGGGGGTGCTGTAGGGAAAGGAAAAACTTGCTGCCAAGTTTCCCCACACATCAGAGTTTGTCAGCAGGACATTGTGGCATCGGCTTATCTTTGGAAATGACCCTGCTAACTATATAAAAAATAAAAAAAATTGGGCAACCTTCTTGATTTATAGTCATGGCAATCACATCCACTCCACACCCTGCAGCATTGAACGTCCTTCAGCTCGAAGGTTTGTTTTATAAGAAAAAAAAATGTAAAAAAACAAAGCAGATATTTTCGTAAATTTAATTTTGCCGTCCTTTGCGATGAGCTTCTCCCCTGAGAATCGAGTTTTTTTTCCCCGTGTCTGCATTTTGACGTAACGTCCTTGATGTGTAATAGAAAGCGATCGGAACACATCCTCGCTCCTCGCTGAACCCACAGCCTTTATGGAGAATACTTAGTGTTTAACTTTTTAATGGTAAATTGCTTGAGAAAGTAATAAAAAAAATGAATTCCCCAGCTGCGGCCGTGAGGTTTTAGGTTTTAATTAGTTTTAGATGTATGTTGATCGGCTTTGATAAACTAGTAAAGAAATGCTTCACGGTTGAAACTCACGTCCAACCTTTTCCCCTCATCTGAATAACACAAAAGAAGCAGCGCGCGGTCCTGGGTGATTCGCTGCTAATTCAATCTTAATTGCGTTTCTGTCTGGCAGCGGCTCGCGGGGGATCTGCAGGGAGCGGTGGTCTCTGACCTGTAACTCTCCAGCTGGTGCAAGACTACAACTCTCGGCGTGCGCCAACTGGTGTAGTTTCAGAACAGCTGATGAATTACCCCCAACCTATGTTATTGGGCAAGGTGTAATGTCCATATATAGGGACAGGTAGTCCAGGACACAGTTGACCTTGGCCTAGTTTGGTTGACGGCTCGAACACCAATTTTGGGCCAGTGGAAAAGTACTTGGTAGAGACACTTTTTGTATCCAATTTTTTTTCTTTATTGAGAATAGTTTTTGCTCTTTAAAGAGGACCTTTGTTCACCTACATCTTTTTTTCATCCACTGATTCTAGCACAGTTGGAATTTTTTCCTTCGCCCCCACCAGTTGTTCTTGTTCTGCAGGCTCTGTGCTCTCTTCCGTTCCTGGATTTCTCGGCACATTGGTGGTCGGGGTTTCACTTGCTCTGCTATCTGCTATGCATTACCACAGTATAAAGCTGATGTAGAAACTGATGTAGCAGAGCTGGATTTGAGTCAGAGGTAATGGAGTCCTTATCTCAGGCCTTATCAGCCAAATTCAATTAAACCGGCTGATAAGTGGAAAAGCTGAAGATAGCACAGTATTCCCGGAGCTCTCACCTCCCCCTCCCCTATCTGAGGAGCTCCATTGCTTGTCAGCCCCTCCCCCCACCAGAGCAGGCAACTACATCACTGGGAAAGTAAGTAGATAAGCCCAGTGGCCATAGAACCGCAGAGTCAACAATGAAGTGAATAAATTAAGATAGCGGCCAAACAAAGCTGTTTTGATAAAGCAATGTATTTAGGAAAAGTCTTAAATCCACATAAACTAGCAGTATAGATAGGATGCTTTTCATGGGACAACCCCTTTAAGGGAACCGCCACATCTCGACCGCTTCTTTCCATTTATTCTACTAGGGCAAATGATCAATATAAAGAGGGGCAAGCGTAACCCATTCAGATCTCCCTTCGTGCCAAACCCAAGAGAGTCACTAGCCGCATCTCTTGCTCTGGTAGGTCTGAACTGGCCTTGTATTTTTATGTATTGCCGGTTGGATCTTCCCCCGATTAAAACAAACTGTTTACCCGGGTAATTGCCTCTAGTGGTGGCATTTTGAGTAATACCTGTTGCAGCCCAGTGTACATGGAGGTACCATGAAAATCAGGACATTTTAGGTGTCCTATTTTATTGGTTTCTCTGGTGACCTCAAAACTATAATATTTGTGTGTTTCCCTTGTTCCTAAATGTCCTGCACCCCTCCATATACCATCTTACACAAGTCCTCCTTGCCTTCTAGAGGTATATAGGTCTCACGATCAGACTCGGTATTAGAGCACGTAGTAGTTATTACCAGTAATGTTGTGCTATTCCGATGAAGAAATGCCACCTGATTTTCGGCTCATTTACTGGAATGACATCCAGTTATTCTTTATGGTTCCTGTTGAGGTTGTGATATTTTTAGATCTGAAAATATTCAGAAGCAACAAGCAATTTGCAGACCTAGTCGTCGTCTCATTGTCTTTGTGCGCGAAAATGACCTTGAGGTTTGTCGTATCTGAGTTTGCGTAGTGTAGCCTAGTACTCTACCTAGCCATAGCCAGTCCTCGAAGGGGCCATTGAAATCGGCACGGTCATGGGACTATAGCCTTAAATATCACTTAGAATTTGCCTTCCCCACTTGGTTGGCAGTGTCGCCTCCATCGTCATTGAGAGTCCATCCAATGTACTACGAAAGGTAGAGTTCCAGATCAGACCAGGACTACCCTACTAGTCATAGCAGAGCTTGCACCCATTTCCATAGCCTACACGTATGAGGTTGTACGGTTTTTTTTGGAAACCAGCTCTAAGTAAAGCCGAAAGTAAGGCCAGTCAACAATTTCTTGACTCTTATGGTACTTTTGTAGCCAGGTAACAAGGCAAAGTGGCTCTAAATAGTTCACGCACCCCAGGCTCCTAATAAAATAAAAGTATCCGATGGAGAAGTCTTTAAAACAATAACAAATAACCGCTGCGCGTTTTACGGGCATTATTAATTTACGCCATTTTCATTGCACTTCTTAATTGAGCAATTAGTAGTCATGAACAGTCGCAGAAAGCCGAGGACAAGCGCTCGCTTTGAAGATAAGAGGACCATTAAGTCCTTTCCTATTCCTATTGGTAGAACAGGCATTGGGGGGGGGGGAAAGGGGTCGGAGGAATCTGCACAGGTGCGCGCAGGTATTCCTGGAGCTGGGGAGCCAAATGCCATTACCTGATGTAGAGGAAATTTTATCCACCTGGGATTCAGGGATTAAGTCTTGGATTGCAACCATTTGCTCAAATTTCATTTCCTAAACCTTATCTGCAAGAATGTCTTTTTGTTCTGAAGACGGGGTGGTGGGGGGGAGGGGGGATGAGAAGCCGCGGCTGTCTGGGTCACAAAGACCCTGATTGTGTGTTCCAGTTTACAGAGGGAGCCAAATGCTGGTATTACAAGTGTGGGCATGGAGATAGGAGGCAAGGAGGAGATACCGATGGGCACAAGGAGTTCAGGATTTTTTTTTCTTCCCATTAATTGCAGACAAAGTGTGTTAATTTAGAGTGGTTTCTTAGACTTGCGTATTGAGGACCTATTCTTGGATACCCGAGGCCCCCTCACGATCAGCTTTTTGAAGATACTGTGGCACTCATGAGTATTGCAGCCTCTTCCCTGTGCCGATGACATCACATGGTATGGCAGTCAATCTCGCTCAAGTGAGTAGGCCTGAACTGCAATACCAGGAACAGCCACTACGATATGTATAGTGCTGTGCTTGGTATTCAATGAGGAAGTCAAAGTGGATATATGCAAATGGATATTGGGACCAGTAGGGCCTCGTTCACATGGGGAGCGGATTGGTGAATTTTGGTCCTGAGAGTGACGCGGGAAGCCGACAGTCATGGCTTCCTCCTCTGGAGTAGGCTCAAATGACTGGGCCTAGTCCGGAGGGTGCTGCCACGAGGCGGACGCCGGGACTGAATCAGCCGCGGAATCCGCCTGAAGAAAGGGCAGCTCATGGAAAAAAGTAAGCTGGCGGTCTACATAGACCTCCATTGTGAGGGCGGATTATGACGTGGATTAAGCACAAAAATCCGCCACCTCTTGCCCCGTGTGAGCCCTAAAAAGGAGCTTTTGGATCAAAATCCAAGATGGCCTAACATCAAGTCCAGTCAAGCCCTAAAAAGAACTTAATATCTGTGATTCAGAACGTTCTCTGTGTAGCTAGATGGTGAGGTAGCTGTGATTTGATTGTGGGTTTTGATTTTTAATGCAGTACCTGCAAACTTGATGGAACCCTCTTGCAGTAGTGTCAACAGAAACTAAAGATACCCATACATCTCCAAGAGTAGTGGCTGTTGGCTGATAGTGTTTCCTCCCTTCTCCCCCATTCACATGCATGCTCAGATTGGCCTAGCATGCGTGTGTTCCAAACGGTCACTTAAGAAGAATTAGTTGCTATTATCAGGCCAGCATGCAGTGTATAGTAACTTACTAAACCATGCACGAACTGCTGAGAATTATGGGAAAGGAATATGAAGATTGGTGCAAAATAGAACTTGCTCTAGAGCCACCTATTAGAACGCAGCCACCTATAGATCAATGCTTGCTTTTGCAGAAAGCTGGTGATATAGTCTGGGAATAAGGCCAAGGTATCCACAGACCGCTATTTTGGGGTTATTGCCCCTCGTCAGTGGGTGAGAGGTCATAGCTGTGGGTCAGAAGGAGATGTCGCCTTTATCAGGCCAGCATACAATGTGGAGGGACTCGGTAGACAAAGTAGGCCAAAGGCTGGAGGTGAGTTAGTAACTACCTGATGGCATTATATCCGTCCCTTCTTTCCCCAATATCTTTCGGGAACAGTCGTAATTGGGGTTGAGCGGTCGGGATTGGAAAAGATCGGATTCTGATCGGCGATCGAGTAAATTTCACGATCGCGATCGGAATTCCGACCCGATCTTTTCCAGCGGTATCGAGATCGGAGGTTATCTCAAGATCGGCTCAACCCTAAAAGTGACTTTTCCCATAGAGACTAGGGTTGAGGATTGGAAAAGATCGGATTGCGATAGAGCAAATTTCACGATCGGGATCGGCTGGAAAATGATCAGAAATTGGATTTTAAAATCGATCTTGAAATCTCAAGATTGTCTCAACCCTAGTCGTAACCTTCACACACCTCTGATGGGTCAGACGACTCTGCTGTTGCTTAAATGGGCGTGTAAGTTATATATCGGGAGAAGAGGACAGCCTGGACCTTAAAGGGATATGCTCTACATTATTATCCCAACCCGTTTTCCATTTTCCTATTGATACTATAATTGAATATCTCCTTATAATGAAGATTTATTTTCCTGCGGAGTACAGACCCCCCCCCCCATGTGACACAAACTCCACAAGAGGCAAAACAGCATTAAACTCGTTATCAGTGTGACATTCACGCGGCATAAACCAGCGACTGACTGAAGTGTAAATAGATTATAACACCGCCTTATCGGATTACACACACGGTATTATAACGGGCCCAGAATGACGCTCAATAATTCAATTATTAAGATTCATTGATACCACCGACCCGCAGCCCCGCACCAGGGAAAGGATCGATTCCCTTGAGTCGAACTAAAACATTTTACAGCAGTGACTGGACATGGTGGCTACACAAAGTTGAGTAGATTTCTCTGGTACATGATGGTGCGCCATTTTATTTCCTCTATAGTTAATATATCATATAGTCATTTCCCAGTAATGACCGTTTTGGTTTTTCTGTTACAACACAACACTGCCCCTAGTGGATCTTATAGTGTATTGAACAATTTTTTTACTTAAAGGAATTTTCCATTTTTTTTATGTGGCATTGAAAAACGAGCTGTTCATTCCGCTGATCTGTCTATTTTGGCAAAGACTCGTGAAATAAAAATTCTGAAGCCATTTTTCTCAAAATCTGAGTAAATATTCAGCAGGTCGTTGCCATTTCTCTTGGCAATGGGATAAATCCCTAGACTTTTGCACTCATTGGACAATGTCAGACTTTGTAGGGACATCGCCCCCCAAGATGTTAGCATCCATTTTGCAACCAATTTATACATTTTTAGGAGGAACCCAGCATATCAACCAAACTCCACAAGGAGCAACATTGCATATTAACGACAATATCTCAGCAATGGAGGCAGCTGAAGGAAACTCTGTTCACACGGGGGGTTTTTGGATCGAAACCTGAGGCGGAGGTGACCCTATACTATCCGTGGGGCTTGGTAGGTGTTGACAGACTCCCTTTAAGGAAGGCATAGCTATCTAGTAAGTACTCTACTCTTTCTACAGTGGGGTCTTCAGTTTGCCTGATGTGATTGCATCCTTGTCTAAGGCAGCCCATACTCCTTAAATATGTCGGCTGAATGTGCCAATTTCAACACATTCGGTCTACCCATCTGCCGTATATGGGGGACTCCCGACCTCCCCCATTAATAGATGTCGGGAGTAGAGATGAGCGAGTAGTACTCGAACAAGTAGGTATTTGATCAAGTACTACGGTATTCGAAATACTCGATCGAGTACCACTCACTATTCGAATGGAAAAGTTCGATGCAGAACCAGCATTGATTGGCCGAATGCTATACAGTCGGCCAATCAACGCTGGTTGTTCTCCTATCTTTAGAAGTCTTCTCCGTGCAGCTTCCCCGCGGCGTCGTCCGGCTCTTCGTTCACTCTGCCAGGCATCGGGCCTGGGCAGAGCCGACTGCGCATGTCCGCTTGTAGTGTGGGCATGCGCAGTCGGCTCTGCACTGGCCCGATTCCTGGCAGAGTGAATTCAGAGCCGGAAGACGCCGCGGGGAAGCTGCACGGAGAAGACTTCTCGGAAGATCCAGCCCGACCCTCACTCGTGGACTTGGTGAGTATAATTTGATCTAATGTTGCCTACCCCTGAAACGAGCATTTTCCCTCCATAGACTATAACAGGGTTCAATATTCGAGTAGTCGAATATTGAGGGGCTACTCGAAACGAATATAGAATCTCGAACATTTTACTGTTCGCTCATCTCTAGTCGGGAGACACGAGGATTGGCCAACTGCAGTTTGACTGCCTGATCCTTTTGTTGATGGCAAGACAAACCTCTGCAAGAGGAGTCTAGAACCTGCTTTCTCCCCTCTCCTTTGGTCCATATGGTATGGTCCATACATCCCTTTCTGCATCCTTCCACTTTTTGGACAGGTCGTCAGATTTATATAAGCTATTAACTAGAGCACTTGGTGGAGCGGCGGCGGCGGCGCCGGTGTAATAGATAGGCCACAGTTTGTTGTCATTTATCTTTACCTGTGCAATGCTAAGTTGCTCTTGGCAGAAGAACAAATAGAATATATTACGGCGCTCTATGAGCACGGATCGTAGCCTGAAACCAGCAGAAACTATTACGGGGAGATATTTTATGGCTGGTGATGGCTTCCTTTGATTAGGAATTAATTGGCTTGCGCTGGATTGACTGTAAATAACGCACCTACTTCCAAGAAACATATGGCATTAAATGAAGACGTTGTCGGTTTGAAAACCTTTTGTCTCTTTCGTTGGTTTTCACATGTTCTTCGCAGCAAATGGATACAGTGATTGGAAGCGCAACGTCTCCGTCCTTTGTTCTATCAGATGATGAAAGGAGGTTTCTGCCGTCCGTGTTGGAGAGGCATTACTGTACATCACACAAGGCTTCCCTATAGTGGTTGGGCTGCGGGGGCTGGTCAAGGCGATCTTGTTTTTTATGCTTTTGGGGCGATCGGGTCGGAGGTCTCCGGTTATGTTATCTGTATTGAGTTGGTAGATAATAACCATTGTGGGTAACGTTGCAGTCGATGGCATTTATTGGGTGTATGATACATCTATAGCACAACATGATTGTCCAGGGGGGTTAAATTTACCTACCCGTGATGGTTTCTTCATGCTGGACCCAGGGAATCCAATCATGAAACCAGCCCCTGAACCATGGGTCAGTTCACCCCATCCCCCTTCTCCTGGTTTGTCCTACATTGGGGGCTATATTTAAGCATAGGTAAATCACAGGAGAGGAGGGAGGGGGAAGAAAGACCGTGGAGAAGGAGGCTGGTTCTGATCACGTGATCCGGGGTCGGAACCAGCATGTGAAATTATTGGGTGAAGGAAAGTAAATTTAACTCCTCGCCACCCACTTTAAGGGCAATGTGTCACCAGATAATATATTTTTGACGCTTGCAAATATTGTAGGGGTTTTCATTGCAGCAGTTTCCAGACAGAATTAAAATAGGAGATAACACCTCCATAGATAACACCACTGAGCTCTCATTAGATCCAGTACTGACCATAGATGATGTCTCAGCTGATCTCCTCCTCCTCCAACCATGTCTCAAACTCTACCATTGACCTCAGAGTCGGCTCCAGATTCTTGCTGCCTATGGCCATGACTGTGCTGTAAAGCAGATCACTAAATGCTGTTAACAGAGCAGAGAAGCTCCGGCAAGATGGCCGCCCCCATCATGTACATTAAATAAAATGAAAAAATCTACAATCAGAAATGGGGTTGAGCCGATCTTGAGATTTCAGGATCAATTTTAAAATCCGATTCCCGATCATTTTCCAGCCGATCACAAAATTTGGTCGATCATCGATCTGGATCCGATCTTTCCCGATCGCTCAACCCTAGTCAATGCTTCTCTATGGGAAAAGTCCCTTTTAGGATTGAGCCGATCTTGAGATTTCAAAATCCGATTTCACGATCATTTTCCAGCCGATCGCGATTGTGAAATTTGCTCAATCACCGATCGGGATCCGATCTTTTCCAATCCCAATCGCTCAACCCCAATCAGAAAATTTAAAAAAGATTTTGCTCTCTGGTTTAAGTAAATAAATTAAAATTCCTTTAAGTAATTTGAGGAACTTTTCTTCTGGTTCACGTTGCTCAACCTCCAAGTTTATTCTTGCTTTTCAGTGGAACTCCCTCGTGACCTCTGTGACCAGGTCAAGTTTCGGGAACAGATTTCTGATCATACAGCGTATTTCTGGACACGTCGGTGCGCACATTACTCTCCTATGGAACGTGACCATCATATGATTTCTCATGCAGAATAGTAATGTGGTAGAGGACGCGTCCCGTTCCAGCCTGTAGTCTAGCACAGGACGGCCGGGCTAATCTTCCTCCTTTCATGCATGGTTGGTTTGGTCTCCTTTAATATAGCTAAGAGTTGTGACCTCTGACCGCCGGTATAAGGAGCAAGTCATATGATTGCTTGTGATCATGGAAGTGTGTATGATCGGTGTAGCGAGGCCTGGTTTGGCGATTGATCCAACTTATGCTTATCTCATGATGTGTAATATCCACTATAGTAGAAGACGTGGAATCTCAAGAATTCAAGGGTTACTCCGACCAGATGTGATTATCACATCTCTGCTGAACACACATCAATTTACTAAAATAGGGTCGCCCACATTGCTTGACTTCATTTTCATCTATGCCATAGACTTTGGAGTGGTTGACCACTACTCCTATGTGTGGTTAGAGAAAACCTTGGACTTGGAGGTCCTAGTCTGGTAATTATTGCTGGTCCTAGTAGTTGGACCTTTATCAATCTATCAAGTATCACTGTGCCTAACATGAATCAATACTTTTAGATCGTTGGGGATCGACACTTGGCCCCTTACCGATCACCTGTTGGGTTCATAGTATACAGAGCCATCCATATACTGTGCTCAGAACAGCTGATCGGAATGGGTCGGGTGGCGGATTCCCACCACCTGATGACCTATCTTGTGGACAGGTGGCTAAAGGTGCGATTCATGATTTGGGATTTTATGGCCTATCCTTACAGCATAGCTCTGGTCCCTTTCTAGTGCATTACCAACACCTGGCTACTATATAGGGGTCATATCCAGCTGCTTCTGGCGCAATGTTGTATATGGTACGAGTATCGTAAACTGTCCCGCATATTTGATTGGTGCAGGGGGCAATCCATTACATTTTTAAGTTCTTGTGTTTCTACAACCGGATGCCCTATACCCGTGATGGCGAACCTATGGCACGGGTGCCAGAGGTGGCACTCAGAGCCCTTACTATGGGCGCCTATCCATGGAACAGATCATACTGTGTGAGAGCCACCGTGGAGCAAATTGTACTGTGCGGGGGCCACTGTGGAGCAAATTGTACTGTGCAGGGGCCCCTATGGAGCAAATTGTACTGTGTGGGGACCACTGTGCAGCAGATTATACTGTGTGGAGGCCACTGTGGAGCAAATTGTACTGTGTGGGGACCACTGCGCAGCAGATTATACTGTGTGGGGACCACTGTGGAGCAGATTATACTGTGTGGGGGCCACTGTGCAGCAGATTATACTGTGTGGGGGCCACTGTGCAGCAGATTATACTGTGTGGGGGCCACTGTGCAGCAGATTATACTGTGTGGGGACCACTGCGCAGCAGATTATACTGTGTGGGGACCACTGCGCAGCAGATTATACTGTGTGGGGACCACTGTGCAGCAGATTATACTGTGTGGGGGCCACTGTGCAGCAGATTATACTGTGTGGGGACCACTGTGGAGCAGATTATACTGTGTAGGGATCACTGTGCAGCAGAAAGCTCTATAAAGCCCCATTCGTAAGCCCATACAGGTCTGTAATTGTTGATCTGCACATTATTAAGCTTAAATTGCCGTGTTGACACTTTGTGATAAATTCGTGGGTTTTGGGTTGCAGTTTGGGCACTCTCTCTCTAAAAGGTTCACCATCACTGTCCTATACAGACAATTAGTGGGAACCCAAGAATAAATCCTCCACCAGTCTATCAGTTACCACCGATCCCGTACATGGGTGATAATGTCTTCCGGTCCGAATACCCCTTTAAATGACACATTCAACACTACTACATCTACACTGTGGGATTGTTTTCCTGCTGCGAAGGACTGCTATCCATCACACGTGTTAGTCGGGATTGACGGCATGTTGTTTTCTGAAAGTGAGGTGTAAATGTAGCGTTTATCGTCGTATTTTCCCCGTGTATAAATTATATGTAAACTTCTTTTTCCATTTCCCGACTCCGGCTTCCAGTCGGGTGCTGTCTGTCAAGATTGTTGTGGCGTTTCAAGAACCGTACAATTAGATCATGGCGTACTGGTTATATACACTTCTAGACGGGAGGGCGAGGACCTGGTAAATACTATGTTAACTCCGTACGCTGCTGTTAACATATTCCTATAACGTGTGCTTATATTCTACTTCTGATGTACGTCATTGACGGTTATCTGTCACTATGGGACCAAATCAATGGCCTCCTAGGGTCTCATCAGAACCAATTTGGAGAACTGAGGCCTATAGATTTCTGTGCTGCCATATGCTTCTTTCTGATGATGTAATACAAGTGGTACTGAGCACCATATGGTGGCACACATCCAGTTTCTACAAAACAATGTAAATGGTTGGACTTGATGGAATTATTGGGTAGACAGTCGCGGACATCGACTGCGTCTCATACTAGATAATTGTAAAATAACCTTCCGTCAATATTTTTGTGGTCATTTATTAATTCTGTCTGGAGTGGATGGGCTTTGAGCGGGTTTATTGTAACTGCGTGTTTGTTTTTCCTTTTTACATTAGCGTTAGGAGTACGAGAAGAATTATGTATTATTGAGTTTCAGACATGGAAATATTCTGTCTGCTTACATTGATCAATGAGAATAGTCATTTACAGTAAGCCTTTGTAGTCAGACAAGATGTAAGAAGGGGAAAAAAGAGATTGGATTTTTATTTTTTCCTATTGTAATTTTTTTTTTTATTTTGTCTCTGAACAAGATGAGAAGCTTTGTACAGGGTTTCTATCCTTATTTCAAGACTTACCATTGCGTTACAATGGATTTGGCTTGGGGCTAAACCTGGGAAGGGAGTTCAAAAAATTCCCTGTACAGGAATCTCCTTGTCTCGAAATATATGAGTAGTCTCCATTCACAATAGCTGAAGTAAAATGGAGGTGGTGACACCAGGACATAGTGTGAGGTAGACGGGAAGAAGACCTAGTCAATGGGAACTGGGGTTGTGGCACGCAGCAGAGGATGGGACTGGCGAGGCGGTAGACATGGTCAAGTAACTGGATCTATGTGATGAAATCAGGTTAACTTGGCATAGGTTTGAGACCTAAAGGACCTTATTGTTGGGAGAGGTCCTCAAGAAGCTGCAGAGCATTAGCTGGGACAAAATGCCACCAGAGTTTCCAACTGGAGGGCAGTGATGGTGACCAAAATGAGGAGGTAGGGCAGCTGGGAATAGGAGAGTGGGCAGAGACATGTGGTTGGTTGCATGTTGTTTCAGCCATTTGGAATTTTCTTCTCTAGCCCCCTCCATTCCCAAGCAACAAGTGCCTGATGTGTTTGTAATGTCAGGAGGGCAGTGTCAGGCAGGGGTGACTCAGAGCTCCAATCAGAGGCAGACAGTTTTGACTCAGAATCACTCCCCTTTCCTGCCCCTGCCTGACTCCACCCTCCTTGACAGTACAGAACTTAAATAGTATATCAGGGACCAAAACTAACAGCAGTGATTGCTCAGGAACGGTGGGGGCTAGAGAAAGAAAATTCCAACTTTACCAGAATCACTGGAGCGGCACCACTTATATGATGTACTTGGACTTGTTGGAGGTGGTGAAAGGTCCTCTTTAAATAAGAAAAAGCAAAACTTGTTCCATTCCGGTTCCTGGATGATGGGCACATTTTAGGTAGAGCAATCAGTTATTTGGACATGTAAAAATTTGAAGCACATTCAGCCCTCCAGCAAAAGTACACTTTCATCGTGCCAGTCACGTCTCCTTTTCCAAAATGTTCTTGCTAAACATTTTAGCTGCCAGTTACGGGAAGATACACGTCTGAACAAGGTCTTCTCCTGGCTTTGTTTTTCCTCATTTGAGTTTTGCACGCTATTCAGAACATATCCAATTTTTTTTTTCAGACTTGTTTATATTCCTGCTATCTCGTTCCTTCCAGTTTGCCCACATTTGTGTGTTGGATTCTTCCAAATTTTTTGTGCGTAGGGCCTTATCGACGTTGCACCACCTCCCACCCGTGGTCTTCGATCAACACACGTTGACTAAATTTTTAGCTTTGTTGTTTCGTGTTTTCTAAGACGTATAGAATCCATTCAAGAGTTTCTCATAACTTCTGCCATATGTACCTAGAAGTCCCCAGTGTTTACCACCGGAACCTATAATTTCGTGCTGCAATAAGCCTTGATTATAGACATTTGATAGCGGTGCCGGTGTAATCTGTAGGAGCTAAGAAGAGTTGTAATTAACCATTTCAGAATATGATAGTTTATATCCAATTACTTTAATGTGAAAAGATTAAAATGATCCCATCCGTTTAATCCTTTTGTGGTTTAAGACTGCACAAATCTCATTTAAATATAAGCTCTTTTCTATATTTACCCAGAGATGGGAACGCAGGAGCATATGCTTGAAAACTCTGAACGTACCATAAATATTAGTTGGTTGAGCAGATTGTGGCCAGATCTGTATAAGGTGCGAAAGCATAGAAGTTTATCCAAGTTTTTATGTTCACACACTTGGCTATTTTCTCTACTTGAGTAGTAAAGTTGGTTCATCTGTTCGTAACGGGCTATACTTAGTAGGCGGACAAGTTTGGGGTTCCTGTGGTTAACATTTGGACTGTATGAGGTAGCTCTTCCTCTCCCTCTACCAGCAGGAACTCCCAGCACCTTCCAAAACACCACTAAACTTCATCCTTGTCTCTTTGTTTCCATTATTAAAAAAAAATAAAAGCTACTACTTCTGTGTAAATTTTTTTTCAGCCTTCTACTAGTTTGAGAGTCATAAGAAGACTCCTTGGAAAGCCGGATCAGTCCTGACCCTGTTCTGTTTTACACTCTTTAGGGTTTGCTCATACTTGACATTCAAATTACGATTTCCCCCCCCCTCCCCCCCCAAAAAAAAAAAAAAAATGGAGCAAAAACTACACTGGCTTGCCATGTTTTCCGAAAAACTGTGACTAGAGATGCGCGAACACTGTTCGGATCAGCCGATCTGAACAGCACTCACCCATAGAAATGAATGGAAGCACCTGTGTCGCCGGCAAAGTCAGCGTCACAGGTGCTTCCATTCATTTCTATGGGAGCGTTCTGTTCGGATCGGCTGATCCGAACAGTGTTCGCTCATCTCTAACTGTGACATATTCCTATTTCAGATTTGTAAATCCATGTGACAAGGCTGGTGTCCACTAGTTTCACACTAGCACTGTGCTCTCCATTGTTCAGGTGCACAAGCTGGACTCCTAAAACAGCCGTTACACATGAACACCGGCCAACCCCATTGACTATAAGAGAAAACGGAGAGTCTAATGGATACTTTGGCGCGGATGTGAACCTAACCTTAGCGGTAAAGGGGTCCTCCAGGCAGTATTTTAACTTACATATGGGTTTTTTAGATGCTTCAATTTGGGGTTCCAGACTGGTCCAACTCTGGGTCGCATGATTAGGACCCTTCCCTTGCCCTTGGGTCGCCCCACCTGTTCTCTCTCATTCCGTGGGTAGGTAGGACCTACCCTAGAGAACCCCTTTATATCCGCATCCATACCTCTCTTCTTTCCCTCAGATCTATAGTAATGAGATTTCCAGCTAGGACGTCTCTCAGGGCTAATGGTTTACGTACTGATCTATCTTAGAATAATATGTATATTACAACATGATATTGCTGTCTGCTTTTCTCCTTGTGTAGTCTGAGGGAATCGTAGATGTACAAGTCAAGGTTACATATGGTGTATTAGTCATAGATAAAGCGAAGTACAAATTGTGATTCCTTGGAGGGGCGAATTTCGCTGAGAGAACCTTATATTCCCTCTAACAAGGAATGGTCTATATCAGGAGTAGGCCTTGTAAATTGGCAGACACTCGCTGTGCATTTTTCTTGGCGTGAAAGGCGTAAATTCATTATCTCTTGGTCTCTGTGTATTAGCAGCTGTCAACTATTGTGGTTTTCTCACAGTTTTGTAAGGGTGTGTCTTAGAAGACCGACCTGATGGTTATGTATTTTTATTCCCTACTTTTTAATAACTTGGCGATTATCGATAGAAGGGAAGGACTGACCAAATACCAGACTGTTGTGAATTTATAGCTATCTATATAGAGATATATAAGTTCAGTGCTGTAATAGGAAGCAGTAATATGGGAGTAATAACCAGGGAGACCTGGACAGGGTTGGATCTTCCAGTTGGCCACTAATAAATCGAGGCCCCAAGGTCCAGCAGAAGACAACCTCATTTAGGATCCTGGGTATACATGTTCTGTATAGTCGGTGGGCCGAGGGAGTTCATGTCCAATACTGGTCCTAGAGGAGGGGGCATTCTAGCCATCAGCAGTCTTCATCCAGCCAATAGGATAAAAGGTAGGTCAGATCATACACTCCAAAAAGTTGACCCCAACGCTGCTCCATCCACCCTGTACCAAATATCTTTGCACAAATCACTGGAAGCGAGTAAAAGGCGTCACACTGAATTGGATGAACGAATCGTAGGGATATATTGTTGTCACACACAGTCATGACCAATGTAGAGTAAAGTTTGAGCAATGTACACGTTTCTCAAGTGACCTTCCTCAGACTCCAAGTCCAAGAGTAGGTTGGAGAAGCAAAGGAGTTGATTCCAAGATGGAATAAAGAAGGCGCATAGAAGAGTGGTATGACCAAAGTAGAAGTCACCTTCTACTTGCGATTTGGGGCCGGAAACCCTTTTAATTCTTGATAAATTTTTGAAAAACGATTACATCATAGCTTGATCAATTTCCACGGACTTCTTCCACCCAGACAACCACCTACAACTAGATGACCAGTATTAACATAATAGTATTAATAGTCCCCATGGCGTAAAATAACGGTAGATCACCCCTAAGTCTTGGACACCCATTTGCGTTTGTCAAGAAGTCAACAAAAAGACATCGGGCCTGAGCTAACAACACTTGTCTACCATTCTAAGTAATGAACACGAGTCTTGTTTACCGAGAACCTTAATCTTCTCGGTACAAGCCGTTAATGAATCTGGTTTGCGTCATGTGATTGCTGCCGCCTTGATAAACATTATATTTGGCTTGAAAAAGGTCAATTAACTGGTCTTATCACTATTTTCCATCCTCTGCGCGAGCCGAGTGAGAATTTCATCTAGACGGTGAATGTTCTAATCCCAAGTAATTGACTGGCTAATATCATACTTGAGTGCAGAGCGACCTGACACAGCCGGCTAGCCGGGAAAATTTCTGCAGCGCTTTCGTAATAGATTAGATGAATAGTGATATCAATCAGGTTATCTTAATTTTATGCTGTTTGTTACCTGCGGCAACAGGTGCTCCGGTCTGCGGTGTAAAACGTATGTGCCTCCCTTCATTATTGATGATGGAACTGTTAGACTGGGGAGTATCTGGACATACACAGCTGTTATTACATATGTTGTGTTAGATTTCTTCCGGTTCTAGCTAAGCGGAGGAGCGATTTAGAAGATCACGCTTGATAATATCACTGACTTCATACTTATTATTAGGAAACCACCTGGGCTATCAGGCTATTGTTCTGAAAGTTCTGCAGAAATTGGAGGCTTAGTTTTATGTTTTTCCGTTTAAGAAATAAGAATGTAGTTTGGACATAACTATCTAAGCTTCTCTAGAAAAAATAAACCCACTATGTTGTAAAAGCTGCATAATTTCTATAATACTGCCCCTATGTACAAGAATATAACTGCTATAATACTGTCCCATATGTATAAGAATATAACTACTATAATACTGCCCCTATGTACAAGAATATAACTGCTATAATACTGTCCCATATGTATAAGAATATAACTACTATAATACTGCCCCTATGTACAAGAATATAACTACTATAATACTACTCCTATGTACAAGAATATAACTGCTATAATACTGTCCCATATGTATAAGAATATAACTGCTTTTTTACCGACGTGTAGAAGGCTGATGGGGATTAGACAATTAAGTGTTCTAAACTGGGTTAAAGTCAGTAGTATATAAGAGATCGAGGCAACACATTGTGTAGGCTGTATTCCGCTATGATTAAGGGACACTAAAAATCTGTCCTGAAACGCGTCAGCGGTTTTTGGTTTTATTTCCACATTTTTCTATCTTTTTCTCACTATGCTCTGTTGTTAAACCTCTGAATGTATTCACCCACTTGGGGTGAGTCCTTTTAAAAGTATGAAATAAAGTTTTTTTGAGTTTTAACCTCCTCTGAGCTGCAGATCCTTCAAACTTTGTTTGAATCCTTTTTGGAATTTTTTCTCAAGAATATAACTACTATAATACTACCTCCTATGTACAAGAATATAACTACTATAATACTACCTCCTATGTACAAGAATATAACTACTATAATACTACCCCTATGTACAAGAATATAACTACTATAATACTACCTCCTATGTACAAGAATATAACTACTATAATACTGCTCCTATGTACAAGAATATAACTACTATAATACTACCCCTATGTACAAGAATATAACTACTATAATACTACCTCCTATGTACAAGAATATAACTACTATAATACTACTCCTATGTACAAGAATATAACTACTATAATACTACTCCTATGTACAAGAATATAACTACTATAATACTGCTCCTATGTACAAGAATATAACTACTATAATACTACTCCTATGTACAAGAATATAACTACTATAATACTACTCCTATGTACAAGAATATAACTACTATAATACTACTCCTATGTACAAGAATATAACTACTATAATACTGCTCCTATGTACAAGAATATAACTACTATAATACTACTCCTATGTACAAGAATATAACTACTATAATACTACACCTATGTACAAGAATATAACTACTATAATACTGCTCCTATGTACAAGAATATAACTACTATAATACTACCCCTATGTACAAGAATATAACTACTATAATACTACCTCCTATGTACAAGAATATAACTACTATAATACTACTCCTATGTACAAGAATATAACTACTATAATACTACTCCTATGTACAAGAATATAACTACTATAATACTGCTCCTATGTACAAGAATATAACTACTATAATACTACTCCTATGTACAAGAATATAACTACTATAATACTACTCCTATGTACAAGAATATAACTACTATAATACTGCTCCTATGTACAAGAATATAACTACTATAATACTACTCCTATGTACAAGAATATAACTACTATAATACTGCTCCTATGTACACGAATATAACTACTATAATACTGCCTCCTATGGACATTTACTGTACTAGTCTATATAGCGCAGTATATTCACATTCATAGGGTGTATTACGGTAACGGTCTTGTAGAATTTGCTTACCTGGCTAATGTTGCGCTTCTCATTTTCAGACCTACGCTCTATAATGTTCTCGGCTATACGTTCCTACACCTCATGGGAAATGTAGTTCAGCGTTTCCGTAGATTTTAGTCTACGCGGAGTGTGTAGGTGGTTGATCAGCCCCATTGTTAAGGTCGTGATCACTGTGCAGAATGGAGCGCTATGAGTGAAATTTAAGGTTTATGGATGCTATTAGATTTAATGAA
This sequence comes from Leptodactylus fuscus, assembly GCF_031893055.1. Classification (NCBI taxonomy): domain Eukaryota; kingdom Metazoa; phylum Chordata; class Amphibia; order Anura; family Leptodactylidae; genus Leptodactylus; species Leptodactylus fuscus. The sequence goes on from NC_134268.1 coordinate 22,531,025, forward strand.
GCCATAAGACAGAATGTTGTTGGAGAAGGAATGTGTTACTTAGGTCCATTATAGGGTTATTACTGTAATTTGGAAGGAGCCGGGATTAAATCAAACCTTTCTATTATGGAGATTGGGCTGATCTTTTCCGGACCCGCTCCGTTATTGCTTCTCTTCCAGCTAATTTGATTAGCACAAATTGTTTCTGAGCAAACTTGGCCGGTTCCATCCCCGGCTGCGGTGGGTGTGCGGGCGCTCGCCGTTACCTGGTAACTTGTTTCCTTTATAATGTAGCATCGCAGCGGGCGTCATCTTCTGCCGTGTTTGCTTCCAGGATCTTATCTCAGCCTGGGGTGGCATTATCTTTACTTTTTTTTTTTTTTTTTTTAGGTCAAAGTAAATGCTTAGAAATTCTAGTGAGCACCAGGGCTCGCAGGAAGAAGGTGGGAATCATAATCCTCGGGTTTAATTGTTGTTTGCTAATGGGCAAACAGTTTGACAAGAGGTTGCTTTGTGCATTGACGCTTTGGCTTTGGGCCAGGGTACAATTGGCGAGCCAGCCGGAGGGCGGGCAGTACAGGGGGAGGGGAGGGGGCTCCCAGGGAACAAATTCAGTCAGATTTAATAAATGGGAGACCCAGGGAAGTTCCAGTGGAGCTGAATCGGTGCCAGCAGTCAGCTATACGTCATTTATCTCGCTCAGACTGACATTTTAATAGCTTGATTAGTTTAAGAAGAATACTGTTTTTGTATCTGCCCTCCATTATGCCCCGGATTATAGGAGCGGGCTTCCTCCATCGGGGCTTCGTCATGATTGGTTATTAACCCATTGGCATTGTTCTAACTGGTCCGCTAATGGGCGTCTTCTCTCCGGAACATCCTCGCTCGTACAACAATAGAAGGTCCAGCCTTTTTTTATTTCAAAAGTTTTTTGTTTACATTTTTGTAACAGTTTCGCACCATTAATAAAGCGGAGACTTGCTTTAGGTAGCGTGATACGTAGGAAGGATATAGCGTAGCCATGTGTTTGGCACTGTTTTTCAGAATTAAAAAAAAATAAGTAAAATCCTGGAAACTTTTTTTTTTTTTTTTTTTTTTTTTTTTTTTTTGCTCTGTCTATATGGTTTTTTTTTTTTTTTTTTGGGGGGGGGGGGGTGTAGAGTGTGTGGTTTTTTTTTTTGTTTTTTTTTTGTGTGTTTTGTCATGTTTAGGTTGTACCTCATGCCTGGAACATTAACATCCAGTGGCCACTGGTAAAATACTGACCTCACTGGCTCTTGATGCGATGAATATAGAGAAATCTTTCAATAAGTGGTAAGAGGAGCCCACTACTCTGGAGTATGAGGAATCTTTGCTCAGCATAGGGAGCAATCTGCCAATTAGTCATAGGAGGAGCCCACTACTCTGGAGTATCAGGAGTCTATGCTCAGCATAGGGAGCAATCTGTCAATTGGTGGTAAGAGGAGCCCACTACTCAGGAATATAAGGAATCTATGCTCGGCATAGGGAGCAATCTGCCAATTAGTCATAGGAGGAGCCCACTACTCTGGAGTATCAGGAGTCTATGCTCAGCATAGGGAGCAATCTGTCAATTGGTGGTAAGAGTAGCCCACTACTCAGGAATATAAGGAATCTATGCTCGGCATAGGGAGCAATCTGCCAATTGGTGGTAAGAGGAGCCCACTACTCAGCAGTATGAGGAATCTATGCCCAGCATAGGGAGCAATCTGTCAATTGGTGGTAAGAGGAGCCCACTACTCAGGAGTATGAGGAATCTATGCTCAGTTTTTGATGCACTAAATAGGGAGAAAGCTGTCTATCAGTGGTAGGAGGAGCAGACCACTGATTGCAATTTGTGCCACCACTTTCACTTCTGATTTTTGTTTCAAATTTTCCATTTTTTTTTTTTTAAATCAAATTTTATTTAGGCTTTTCATCCAGCTCTATTGACCCCGATAGTGACATTTCCTCAGTTATCTTATCCTTTCGTACAATCTTGAATCCCGCCTCTTTGCCTTCCTCCTTCTTCCAGCCCTTCGCACCATCATTTTTTTTCATGTGACAACCAGTAACTGAATTGTCAGTGTAGACTATGCCCTCTATTGTATGTGGGTCAATTTTTAATAAGGATCCAGAATGGGCTTCGTTTTTTTTATATATATTTTTCTTCCTCCTTGTCAGAAGCCATAGCGTCTACGTGTGCCTGATGATTTAATAAGAATTTAGTAGATATTTGGCTACAAAGGAAGCGACTATAATTGGGAGCGTGGAGAATAGAAGACTGTCTTTATGTGGTTGACTGGCCTAAAATAGATCAATGTTGAGGTGAGAGGAGCGGTAGACTAACAAGATGGCTGACAGCTCCTTCACCTTATGGTGGAGAATGAAGTGAAGTGAAATCGAACACGTTAAAGTCTCGCTTAGTAAACCGCCTGAAGGTTTTTTTTGGTGACGTAGGGGGTTAAATTTGTCAGCCCCCGCCGCCTCTGAGCTTGTCTTGTAGACAAAGTACCTCTTTCATAATCCCTTCTGTATGATGTAGAGCATGGTCCCCGCACGACCTTTGACTCCCTCAAAATATCTTCCATCTTGTTTCTCCGAAACACTAATCACTGGCGTGTTGATGTATATCTCATGTCCACATATTTCCCCGGCATTGTGCAGATAGAGATTTAATCCACATATTAATCTGTGTGACTGATGAGAGACTTGCCAAGCCACAGACGATCTGTCATCCAAACTATGTGAGATATGTCTTTGGCCATCCATGAAGTATTTTAATGATTTTTTTTTTTCCTTTTTGTTTTTGTCTTTTTTTCATCTTTGTGATTGTCCGATAGGCGTGGGAATATTCTTCCAGAGAGACAAATATTTCATTTTTTTTTTTTTTTTTATTAAAAAAAAAAAATTCCAAAAAGTTCACAGAAATTAAATTAAAATAAATTCTGCTAAAAATATATATATTTTTCACAAGATTTTGTGTTCACTTGTTTTTAATCCTACAATACAAAATCTGATTTCTTAATTTCTTATTTGCAATTTTTTTGTTTTTATGTTTGTGTATATATTTTATTTTATTTTATTTTTTCAGTTTTGTTGTACTGCCAGCACCTGAAGACAATCTGAGGAAATATTTTTGCGACTCGGAAGATAAAACATAAAAGCAAAATCTTCTCTTTGGTGATGAAAACAGGACACTTTGTTTCTCGAGAGCAGCGATTCCGCCTCTGAATTTCCATTTTCCATGCCATTTACAAGAGATTTATTTTTGCTGATGGCACAGTATTCAGACATATGTCACTGGCACACAACATGTTCATTCACAAACCCTAATGATCTGGGAACACGGCGTTACTACAGGAAACAAAGAGCTTTGTTTAGTATATTGTTCAACTATTTTTTTTAAAAAAAAATTCTATGTAAAATCTTTCTATACAAAGTTTTTTTTTTTTTTTTTTTTTTTTTTAATTTCTACATTCTTAAAATATAAAAGGAATTTTCTGGACCCCCATTAGTTTTTCATACTGTTGAACAATCCACAACCTAGAAAGGATATACAGATTGGATTTGGTTCTAAGGCAATTGCTGGACACGTACTGCTTGGCCTGAAGAAGACACAGGCCGGTGTTGAAACGCGTAGCCGGTTCATGTCCTTGGAGCAATAAACACAACCAATTAATCGTAACCACCCACATCATTTATTTTTTAAGTTTATTAAGGTTTTTGCTGCCATTAGCGCTCTATCATTTCCTGGTTTTTCTATATATCCTTTTTATTTTGCATCACTCGGTGTCCGGGTAACAGCTGCAATTGGTCTGGTGGGCTCCTGACTGGAGTCTAGGATTTCCATTAGATGGGCGCCAGGTCACCATTTTTAAATTTCTCTCAGCAATCCACAACATAGGTCATCAGTGTGTGATTGGTGGGGGTCCGAGACTTATGGTTTTGGAAGAAGCTCGGCTCCTATTTAAGTAATAGGCACAGAGCTGCAGTATCCTGGCGCCGCTACTATACAGTGGATGGAGCCGATAGCTTTGATCCTGTTACTTACATGACTGTAGCTTCTGAAACCTGGAGGCAATAGGATCAGCAGCTGATCAATGCCAAGTCAGGGTGTTGAAGCTCCACTGATCAGATGGGTCAACTGTATGAAAAACCACTGAAGACTTTAGTTTTGGTGGAGGCAAATATTTTTTCTTTATTTTATTAATTGTGTTAATCAATGGTTTTTGTTTTTTAAGATAACTTGATGGGTTCCATAACCATATGGTCTTTGAGTAGAGTAAAATTTGCTTTGTTGAAGAGCTGATGAGAGCCAACTTTTTGAGCCTGAATGAGTTAAAGGGGTATTCCCATGTCGCATACTCACCAGTCTTCACTGCTGTAAAATCTTCTTTCTTCTTGGTTTCTTGCATCATTTGGTGGGCGTGGTTTCATATGCAACCTGCTGTTTAGCTCCGCCCCCAAATTTGTGTAGCTCCGCCCACCCATATTGGACTATGAAGTACAGGCAGCAGCAACTCCATTCTGTGTTACATACAGAGACTGCCTGTCTCTGCCATAATGAACACAAATGAGTTAGCTAGCCTGATAACTGGGAGAACAGAAGACAGTTCAGAAATTAATGCAGCTCCTCTCCTCTATCTGAGAGCAGGAAGCTAGGTCACGTGGTGTAGACACAGGAATAGCTAGAAACATAGGCTCGCTCCCGTGCACTTAGCCCCTCCTCCCTCCCCTTGAGAGCAGCAGATACATCACTTGACTTTTGACCAGATAAGTCAAGGGATGTGTCAACAATGAAGTGAATAATGTAAGATAGTGGACAAACAAAGCAGTTTTGCTAAAGCAATGTATTTAGGAAAAGTCTTACATCCACATTAACCAGCAGTATAGATAGGATCCTTGTGATAGGACAACCCCTTTAAATCCCTTTAATAATAAGACTGAATTGAGTAAATATAATGCGTACCATTTTTTGGCACTTCATGGAAGTAAATTAAATAGGTTGACGCTATGGATCGTAGAAGCCAAGATTAAGACTTGATTACCTGGTTTTGATCAGTGACCATCCCTTTGGACTCCATGTTACTTTTCCATTCAGTCATGTAGAACTTCAATTTTTCGGTGTCTTTATCCGTTGAGTTGTATTTTCTTCCTAAACTCAATAGACATACTTGGAACAATCATACAACATCGTAAAATCCGTAGAGGTACCCCACCCCCACCCCTGCGGCTGAGTTATGTTTTGAGGCTGGAGTGATAAAACCAGCGAGGGTGATATACTGTCCCCTGGCCGGCTAGAATATATGGTCTATGATTTTAGTACTTGGATTTAAATTTTACCGTGAAGACAATTTCTTGGAAGCCGAGATTCAAGGTCAGCTCAGGTGATTCTCAAACAGGGGAAATGGTTGTAAGGATGGCTTCCGCTTGATATACGGCTTCTAGCTTCCCAAAGGCGCCGTGGCCCAGTCCCTGGGTTAAAACATCTTCTGAAATAGTGTGCTTAAGAAGACTAACACTCCTTCAATGGTTGTGCACATGCATATACATTTCTTCAAGATTTCATGGGGTGTGGAGCGAGTCTTAAAATTGCAGGAGCTTTAGGACAAATAATTTGCCGGCACAAGGGGAACCGTATTATAACTAGGGCAGTAGAGTATTTTTTATGACAAGTGCGATGATTCTTTTTAGGTGGCTTTGTTCCTGATCATGGCTGTCAACCATTTATGAAGGAGATGGAGTAGGAGTCGGACGGTGTAAAAAGTAAGGAGTCTGTGCCGGGGCTGTGACCCACCGACTCCATAGCCCTGCTTTTGTCTATGGTTGACAGTGGAGAACCCTTGTGTGGGTGACCTCAAACAGATTAGTATCTGAGATGTTCTTGATCTTATCTTCTGGACTTTCCCTCCTCTTGTTTGTCTTGATGTAGACATGCTCACCTCCCATATCTTGCATCATTCTAGAAATCTTGAGGCTTTCTCAAAATCCTTCCACCGAGTAAGCCTAGTTGACTCTGTCCAAACACTTACCTTGTCTAGTGGGGAACATCATACCTATAACCTTTTCCCTTTAAGCTCCTACCAAGTACAAGTACGACTTGTTTGGCCAGTCATTTTTGGATTTTGTTTTCCATTTCGCCTACAAGTGAACTAGAATGATTCCCAGTCTTCCCCGGGGCCGAACATATGAACATCACTGTTTACATTGCATTTCAAGGCTTGTGAGTTCATTCTGCTAGACATTGGGCTTAGTGTGCTCGTGGCGAGACGTGAGTCACCAGGTAGGTGTTCAACCATGAGTGACCATTGACTCTCACGATCATGAGAAAGTAAAGAGCAAACTGCAACTTTTCGGAGGGCGATGGAACTTCCAAAGATCTTAAGGCTCCTTTTGGCCTTGCATTCACCTTGAAGGGGAAGTTGATGACCCTTAGTCTGCTCATCGCTCATCCGTTTTCCTTCGCCGCTGCTATATTTATATGTCTGGACTATATTTCTTCACTGTATTTTTTTTTTTATAGCTTGGAGACTATGGGAAGAATTTAGGGTAATGGAGAATGTTCTCTGTGAAGATATAAATAATATGTAGTGTAATGCTGGAAGCATTCACATCTTACTGCTCTGTTGTTCATATTCCAGGGAACAAATCTTGGGCACTGTGGGAAGTCGGAAGACGCGTCTTGTCTTACACATATTAAGATGTATTCTAAAACAATTTATAAGAAATGTTTTTGTTTATACATCAGTCTTTCGGAGTGTCTTATTAAGGGATCGTTCACACGGGGCAAGAGAGGGCGGATTTTGACGGATTTTCCACCTTAGAATCTGCCCCCTCACAATAGATGTCTATGTAGACCGCTAGCTTACTTTTTCCCGTGAGCGGTATGTTCCAGCTAACGGAAAAAAGTGAGCCGCCCTTTCTTCAGACAGATTCCGTGGCTCATTCACCCTGGGATCCGCCTTGCGACAGCACCCTCCGGACTAGACCCATTCATTTGGGCCAACTCTGGGGTGGGAAGCCGCGACAGTCACGGTAGGAGCATTTTCACCCTATTCTGATGCGACTTCCCGCATCGGAATCGGGACAAAAATTCTTTGCAGCAAAGTGCTAAGTTAAGACTTCCAGTGTTTAAGTACCATCATGATACCTGGGCAAGGAATTAAGACCTTCATGAAAAATACAATATTAAAGCTCCACGTAGCTATGTTGACTTGGCTGGTCAAGGAAGGTCACTTTTTCTTAGATCTTAGTATTTATCTAGTTCTTGACTCGAGATCTGCATCTTGCTATGGCGTCTCCAATGCATATAGGTAGGGAAGTGTTCAGATGAGAAAATCCTTTAAACTTAGAAGATTTGAGTGGTTGTCAGAAAAGAATAACCCCATATCCATAGACCAATGTCTTCCACTGCTCCAACTCAGCAGATCAGTATATAGTCCTCTTGTAGAAATGGGGGTGATCTCTTCTTGGCTCATCACATTCGAGACTTGAAAGACTCGTGCAGGATATATAAGATAGTGTACTAAATATTGATTTATATAAGGATACCATTTTCCTGTTTTTCTTTCAAAAAATTGCCACACTTTATCCACAGGTGGTCTATGGTATTGCACCTTAAGTGGACAGGTGTGGCACGGTAGCAATGTTTTTGTTACCATCTACAACCCCCTACGTCCTATCTGATATTTCTAACCTTTAGTTGGCCACGTAGTCAGATCCTACCGTGCACTTTTGTCACATTTGTGTTCTGTAAACATTCCGATCGATTCTACCGCACTTGGCCAACACGGAGTGATGGGAGACGGGCACTCGACATAAATCTGTGCTCCTGTGTGATGCCGCATTGAATTGCTTGCTGGTAGCACGCGTCGGAGAGATGTCTTTTCAGTCCACTTGTTTGGGCCTGTAATAATAATTTTTTTTTCTTCCAATGTGCATTTAATCGAACAGACCAGTAGGAGGTCAGGCTTCACACCGCACCACCGTAATTACCACCAAGTGAGCCGAGGGCTTGAAAGTCCATTTTCTGTAACCGGCAAAAGTCTCTCTTTTTTTTTTTCTCTTTTTAGCTGCTATTAGCTGTATCAGTGGCGAGAGTCGCACATGGTTAACACCTCAAACGCAACAGATCGCCCTAATAAATATTAATAGGATTGTACTGTTCTTTCAGGAAGACGACATTTCCTGCCGCTGTAGAAATCTACTGGATACTTAAAGTGACAGTTACAATTTTTATAAATTTTTGAATATTTTGCATATTTTTTTTTAGGAAAAAAAATATCTTGGGTTTTTCTTCTTGGCTTCGAGTCTGGCCCCTGTCTTGACCCGCCTTCCTCAGGCTAAAAAACTTGCGCAAAAGATGTGTCCTTCCTACCTTCATCTTGGCTCGAGGTGTTCTGAGATGAGCTGGAATAGAATTGGTTGGTTGGTTTGGCCATTTTTGTAGCAACGGACCAAAGCCCGCCCTAAGGTCAAACATCATGGGAAGCCAATGGAAAGGGGTTTTCGACCTTCTTAAAATGGTGGTCTATATTAGGAAAGTCAGTCAATTTTAGATTGGAGGTGAGCTGAATGTTGGGACTGGTGCAGATCAGCTATTTAGTAGGGGTGCTTTCCGATACTGCAGTGGTTATGCCATGGGACCCCTATCCAACACTACGGCGTGCGACTCGTAAACGTGCTACTGATCTATCCCGGACAGCCTGTCTGTAATGATGACAAGGTGGATAACCCTTGTTTTTGAAGTTTGGGTGGAAAGCCAAAAAGTTTTTGGTCTTCTCATCCTGCTATTAATGTATTTTTGTAACCAGTAGGAGACGACCAATCCTAAAGGGTTCATCCAAAAACACATTTCCATAAATCTTTGCAATTTGTTTAAATGCTTGGCAATACCAAGTACAACCCCCGGATAGGTATACCACGGTGTTGGCGTTTTCCGTCTGTGGTACAAAGCCTCACGTTACGTGAGATTACAGCCTGAACGCTAGCACATCTGCTTATATGTGGTGTATTTCATCATGGAGGTAGCTCTTCAGGGGTTCACAAAATATGGTCTTTTGCGTAATTGTCGATTTCTATACGTTTTATAATCACCTGGGTGTCTGTTTTAGAATGTGGATGTAACCATACAACGGATCCTGGTGAGTATCTCGGGAGACGCGAGCGCATTGCTGACCCTCTTAGAACCCGTTTAATTCCATTTTAATTAGTACAGGAAAACAACTGGAATGTCCCCCGCAGGACAGAATCCTACCCATCAATTCAGAGGAATGTTCCAGGAGTTGCGCTCCAGCTAGGAAGCGGAGAATGCTAATTGTGGTTAATTATGCTTTTGTAATGTGAACAATACCACTATTTTTAGAAAGCCTGGCTTCCTCACTGTATGGAATTGTCTTGTTTTTTTGCACGGATCCAGAAGTGGTGTGTTCTAGAAATAGCTGGTTTTCGTTATCCATACAAGAGGTGATTGGACATTTTTGGGGGGCACTTCAAAATAAGGATTTGGTCTACTATACTGATGGTTTATAGAATCTGAATACTTAGGCCATACCATTCATTAGTGTGACCATTTTAGTGGCCCATCCAACCATCTAAGGTGGGTGACAGTCCCACGTTGGGAGATGTTTGGGAAGAGAAGGACCTGATAGTTGAATTCAGTATGGTCAATATTGGTCTCAGGAGAGAGAAGCCATCGCCTGAGGCGTCTAACTGTGGATTACTCCCCCTCTACGAGATATGCTTGTGTATTGGAGTGGGAAGTTGGTTAAATACCAGTCTGTAATCTAGATGCATTGCTGTTTGGGCTCCAGGTTTTGGCTGGCGACCTTTTGCTGTTGACTGGCTAAAACAGACACCTCAACCATAGTTGATGACCAATAGCACAGTATTGACCCACCTTAAAGAAAGAGTAAACCTATACCTTCCCCTTAAGTCAAGAGGGTCATCCTGAATTGTTTCATCTGCTTATAAAACCGAATGGTCCTTCTTGGGTCAGTCTAGATCTCCTGCATATATTGGTCATATGGGTGGAAACGGAAAGGATAGGTTCTTACACATGAACTAATACTACTTGTAGTCCTTAAAAAATTGTATTTAGTGCCATTCTTGTCTAGATGTGCTTAACGTTACGTAATTGCCACCCCATTGGGGTTGACCCCTCTACTTTTAGGTTGCAATGACCTTTCTTGATGATCTCGTTCTAGGTGGTGCTATCGATGGGAATTCTATAGCTTCTAGATCAGTGTATTCCATTTAGGCTCCTTTAGAAACTTACTACGCGTTTCCCAAAAGCCCACCAAATGTCATCTTTACCATAGGATGAGAGAGTCTTCTTATAAATGGAAGAAAATTTAGTCAAGGGTTCTACTGTAGTCAAAAAGTTGCAAAAGACTTCTCTTAATAATAAGAGTTCATTTCCACGTCCTCTTTCCATTCTGACTCCTCAGTCTTGTTTCCATTCTCCTGTAACATTTGCGTATCAAGAAAAAAATAAAATATTAATTGACTCCCCTGCCCTTGTCAGTGGCGTATGTAAATTCTTGTTATTGTCTTGTCACTTGTCACTTCCTTTTTGTCTTGTCACTTGTCACTTCCTTTTTGTCTGGCCAGTTTACCACAAGTGGCATTTAATTCCAAATTAGATCTTTGTCATGTTTTATAATTCCATCAATCACGGCGCGTTTTCAGCTCGGAGACGTCTGTTTTCCTGCTGACGTCAGGCTCTGTCTGTCTCGCTTGGGATAAGTATTTATGGTATGTCTAATGTCGGAGTTAATTTTTAGAGGACACGGACAAGTCCCTTATCGGCATGACAGCGTTCCAAACAAAGAGGAATTACTGCGCAGGACTCAGACAAACCTTATTAATCTCACCGCACTGGCGCAATGACCAAACTTGTTTTCGTATCCATTAGCGTAGCCAAGACTTCATGAATAAGTGGTCTCGTCTTCCTAGGTTTATCGTTTTGTAGCATTCATCAACTGCAAATCGCAGATTTTTTTAAAAAAAAAATTTTTGTTTTACATTTTTGAAATTCTGAAAAATCTGATAATTTAATCTACATGTGTCAAACGCAAGGCTCACGAGCCAATTCAACGAGCCTTGTATTTTGCGGCCCATAACTCAGGGCTGCGTTTAATTATAGGGCAAATGATAAAGCTGCGGGGGTCCCGCTTAAGCCGTAGCACGTGATCTAACTCCGTTTGGTCTGTCTTTAGCTGGAAGGTCCTCAGTATTCTCTAGATATAGCTAGTAGAGATGGGCGAGTAATATTTGATCGAATATTTCCCCTGCATAGTTATTGGTGTAAAAAAAGCGCCAGGGAAGGTGGGAGGGGCATCGAATTTTACCGTGTGGTATTCGACCGATTACACCAATACCTATGCAGGGGAGGTATTCGATCGAATACTACTTGCTCATTTCTAATAGAGAGCTGGGGACCTTTAGGCCAAATACAGAACAGCAGTCATCATTGCAACTAGGCCCCAGGTGGCCTCATAAGCCCGCTCACCACACAGTCTCCAGATGTAGGGAATTTCATATTTTTTTCCTGCAGCGGCCACTTGAGGGGAAATGTGGTATTACATGTTGGCCATGTCATGGCCAAAGAATTTCTTGGTTGCCTGGGCCCACCAGAACTTAGGCCTGCTCATTGTACGTCTTAAGTTGAAGACTCCTTCTTTATTTTATCCACAAGCGACACTACCCTTTTAAAGATGTTTACAAAATTTGTGCAAAGGGTCAGAAAAGCATTAAAAAGTGTAGAAAATTTGTCCTTAAAACCCCACCTGGTTCATTTCATTGCTTCCCAGGTCCCTAAATGGTGTCTTCTTCCCAGGCCCTCAACACACAGGCCTTAACCACTTGGACAGTCACTGGTGGAGATGAACCTTGACTACGGCCAGTGAGTGTCGAGATGGTCCTCAGTAGTGTAAATTGGGCGGGGAACCTTTAAAGTCTTGAGACGGGATTGGTGGGGGATCAGTTAACGTTACAATTTTTGCTTTTTTTAAGGCATTATTTTTAATAAACCCAAAAACTTACTGGCCCTTACGGGAAGACCATGTGGACCGAGGTTAAAATGATAAATCCTGGTTAACGTTATGAAACGTACCGGAGCTGGTGTGAAATAGCTGAATAATGCTAAAAAAAAAAACCAAAAAAACTTGAGAGCAAATAACCCTTACACTTTCAGCATCTTAAAATCTTTTTGAGAGATTTTCCGAGTTTTCCGTTGGACATTTTTAGCAATCCGATTGATGCCTTTGTAAGACATTTTTGCTGAAGTATTAAGTACTCGGAGTATTTGTATTAGCGTGCGTGTCTCAGCCGTGCAGACCAGACCTCCGGAGACCGCTGTCTCAATTACGGTGACCTGTAAATGCCCTCGTCTCTTTAAAATACCTTTAAAAAGGCGAGAAGAGGAAACATTTGCAATGATGGAATTATCGGCCCTTTTAATGCTGAGGTGTCAAGGAAAATAAAGCTTTTCCATTAAAGGAGCTCGGTAAATCACACGTCGGGGTGACAGCCTTGTTAGCATGGGCAAAGTTAGGATAATTTATGTGGAACTAGGTGCGGCTTGTCAGGACTTGGTATAGTTTTTAACCAAAATTGGCACCGATGTCGGGTCTCTAAATTGTGACTTGTCTCTAGACTAAAAGGTACAGTAACCGCCTGACAAGTGACCGGTGTGTTTTTATGGTTTTATCCTACTCAGGGCAGACCTTTAGTTACAGCACATACTTTAATTCTAATAGATTTGTGTGCATGTATATGAATATCCTTATACACAATGTATACGTATGACCTACACAAACCTATACATATATACAGGGAGAGCTGTCAATTATATTGTGTGGGTTGAATAAGCCGGACTCGTACAGTCTCCGAGGAGTCCTGATATACTCTAGATTTTACTCAGGAATCACAGAGCTCAGCTTCTCTATCCTATAACCCTATATATCACACAGCTCAGCTTCTCTATCCTATAACCCTATATATCACACAGCTCAGCTTCTCTCCTCCATACTATAACCCTATATATCACACAGCTCAGCTTCTCTCCTCCATACTATAACCCTATATATCACAGAGCTCAGCTTCTCTCCTCTATCATATAACCCCATATATCACAGAGCTCAGCTTCTCTATCCTATAACCCTATATATCACACTGCTCAGCTTCTCTCCTCTATCGTATAACCCTATATATCACAGAGCTCAGCTTCTCTCCTCTATCGTATAACCCTATATATCACAGAGCTCAGCTTCTCTCCTCTATCGTATAACCCTATATATCACAGAGCTCAGCTTCTCTCCTCTATCGTATAACCCTATATATCACAGAGCTCAGCTTCTCTCCTCTATCGTATAACCCTATATATCACAGAGCTCAGCTTCTCTCCTCTATCCTATATTCCTATATATCACAGAGCTCAGCTTCTCTCCTCTATCGTATAACCCTATATATCACAGAGCTCAGCTTCTCTCCTCTATCGTATAACCCTATATATCACAGAGCTCAGCTTCTCTCCTCTATCCTATATTCCTATATACCATAGAGTTCAGCTTCTTTCCTTCTATGACGATTTCTTCCCTTAGTTGTGCTCTCTACAGAAAGGATGAGACAGTTATGGTGACTGATACAATTACAAGTCTGACAACCTTTTTAGGATTCATTATTGCTTTCTGAGGAGACTTGAAGTAATTCAGGCCGGGTCTTTATTAGCTGTGAGACGTATTGCTTAGCCGCCATTGCCTAAGAACAGTATCAATAATTGTTTCATTAGTTCAGGCGCTAAAGATTAAAAACTGTACAGCTGTATCGGATAATCACGGCCACCGGTTTTGCTGGGGAAATTAGTAGCGTGATCATTGGCGGATCGATATGCAGATTGATTTGAAGCTAAGGCAGCGGGAACGAATTTGTGGAAGACGGAGAAAACATTACAATTTCTGCTCTGCCTTTTTAACTTTCTTGCCTTTTTCTGCTTGAGACCATATTTAGTTCATTGAGGCCCGCTTTATTAGCCAGTGCAAGGTCCGCCACATTGACAGCCCATTGATTGCAATGGATAATTGATCGATCACCTTGTAACATCACTGTCTGAGAAGCGAAAAGTCGGGGGCTCACTAAAAGCTTGTCCCCAGGCCACCCCATCAGCTGTTTATTGGGGCTTTTCTGGCTTAGTACATTTTTTTTTCTTCTTTACAATAGAAACAGCGCCATTCTTGTCAGTTGGCTGTTTCTGGTACTGCAGTATACCCACATTCAAAGGCAAGCGGCTGTGCCACAATACCATGCATGACCCATGGACTAGAGAGGCGCTATTTACAGGGAAAAACGAAACCAACGTTTTTTAAACCAGGACTGAGATGGATTGAATCAGCTTAAAGGGATCCTATCGTTGGATACTCTTATTTTTTTCTCCCTGACGCGTAGGAATAGCCTTAAGAAAGGCTATTCTATTCTTCTCCTACCTTTAGATGTCTTCTCTCTGCCACCATCCAGTAGAAATCCGGGTTTTCTTTGGTATGCGATGAGTTCTCTTGCAGCATTGGGGGCGGGCCCGAGCGCTGAAACAGCACTGGAACACTGAAACAGTGCTGCGAGAGAACTCTCCAGCGCCACCTCCATCTTCTGAAACGCCCTCTCCCTATGGCTTTTTCCATCCTGGGTTTCAATCTTCTTGGCATTGGGCAGAGCCAATTGCACATGCACGGGCCAGAAGAAAATGGCCGCTTACTGTGTAAGCAGCCATTTTCTTGTAGCCCAGGCATGTGCAGTCAGCTAAAAAAGGGTATCCAATGATGGGATCCCTTTAAAGAAAAAAGTCACCAAAAATTATTGTATTTTTTTTTTCAAAACAATTAAATTGAACATATTTATGAAGACTTAGTTCTTGATTCTTGACCCCATCAAGGTACATTATACTTAAAATCGGGACATTGTCCGCACAGTTACCCCCCGCCCCCCCAGACTCGCTGCTACCTCTCGCTGACATCTTGTCGTTACTACTTGGGGTGTGTCCCTATGCAGTCTGTCAGTTTATTCATAAATTGCCAGGAGGAGTAAGAGAGGAACAGCACAACAAACAGTGGTAAGAAGAGATACTCCAGAATTATTTCATCGTAATTACACGTATGTATTAAAACAGACGTGTCAGCGAACATGACAAGTCCCCCTACTGATAGCCAATGATTAAGGGCCTGTCCTAATCTCAAACAGGGCTATATACAAAATTTGGATAATTCAGGCAAAGGTCCTTGACTGACTCCTGAACTATTTCTATGCACTGGGGAGGGAGATAGATCAAATCCACATCTAAATGCATGGGAATGCTTCTGTAGTGTGAGCACGTCCTATATCAAAGAGAACGATTGCAAAAAAGCGAGCTAGATCATTTTAACATTTTTTTTCCGGTTACGGCCCCTTTAAAAAAAAATGCAAATCAGGCAGTGATCCAGGTTGGCTCAGAAAGCAAACTGTGACTGAGCATAAATCCCCGCACTTCGCAAATGAAAAATGTAATTTATGCAGCTACTGCTGAGAAACAAACAGGGGCCGCGTGGCGGTGGGGGTCGGCGTATGTACTTTACATTGTTGTTCACGCGCTTCCCATGTAGACATATCTGTGCTGGATGTTGTCAGGTGCACCTGTATGAGCGATCACCTCCCGCCGCTGTGCCCATGTGTTCTCCTGGCTCCACCACCAACGTGTTGATGAGGCTGTAGATTGTGCGGCGACGAGTCTGAGTAATGTGCCAAGACGTTCGCGTGACACGTGAACTTGTTTCATTAGCTGCGTCTCACCGAAAAAGACTCTTCACGGGGAAGGGTGTTTAATACTTCTGCAGTCATAAAGCACATGCTACACTGCAGAGTCTTCGCAGCACTCGTCTCGCTCAGTAAGTGGGTGGTACGCTGAACATATGGTAGGTTTAACTATGACTAAATATACCGCGGGTCTATGACAACCAGGTCACTTACAGTTGTTTTTGCCGTACAAATCAGTAGCTCAACATTTATTCAGTGTATCAGCGTTGAGTTTATACGGTTTTTACTCTAGAGTGGAGTACGCTACGGTCTTCATACATTTGTTGTGGGGGTATATAGGGACTAGATGTATTCGGTATTGTCCCAGGTTTAGGGGTATTCCACCACTTTCCTCTTCCGACTGCTCATGAGGCTATGGAAATCGATGACTTTGGAGGTCACGGTTATCTTGACCAAAAAAGAATCAAAACGTGATTAAGAGCTTTACCAAAAACATCCATAGCTTGGAGTTTTTGAAAGGACTCCCTCTGGAGGACTCTAATTGATCTTGCTTGACTTGGCGCCATTGACTGTAGAGAGCTTCCTCGAGGATTGGTAAATTTGTCTCTAGCTCTGAAGTGGTCCAGAGACTTTAGCACCTATATTTTGGCAAATGGTGGCGCTCAACACATTGACATCCTGAACATCGACTTGGTAAAGGCCTATAAGGAGAAATTCCCCTTTTAAGGAGGTTGTCATGTTTATATGCCCTGTTGGGGCATTTGGATTATGTCGAGGGGGAGGTCCCCTGTTCCAGAGAAGAGAAAGGACCTCTCTAGGAGTGATCCCGCTTCTGGTGGAATGAAACAACGGTGTACTACATGGTTAGCCTTGTGTAATGGTCGGAGATTTGCCAGGTTCTGGGGCAGTCAGCTGAAAGGGTGAAGGCCACCCTTCATGAAGGCCACCATTAGATTGAAGGCTAGTTATACGCTACTGCAGGGAACTAGCTATAGGGCTGCAAAGGTCCCAATTACAATCTGCTCATGGCGCCTCTATATTAGATTACTGGAGCTTCAAGTTTAACCTCTGAGTGGATCAGAATTCCTTGCCAAAACTGTATAATTATGGCTATGAAATGGATCTCCTCCTAGTATTTTGTACCAAGTCCGCGTATCTCTCTATTTTTTTAGTGGATGCCAAGTAACCCAAAGCATAGCTCTCGCTGCTCATGTTGCACGTCCATTGGTTTTCGCCTTGCTTCTCAGCCCTGGATGTCGACACGTGTGACGAAACCGGAAATCCAACTCCTTGTGCTCATATGTTTGTTAAAAACCTAAAAAAAGGAACTTGTGGGCTCATTGGTTTTGGTGTGCGCTGATAACGTAGATTTCTTCCTCCAAATTTCTTAATAAATCTGCAAATATCCCCTGCTCTTGACTATCATTGTTACCAAAATTCTGTCTTTTTTGATTCTTCCCTTTTTAAGTTTTTGGAAAATTTTAAATTTTATTTTCTATACTAAAACAGATCTGTACGGAGAGGTCACCACTTTTGAGTCCCCCTCCCTAAACCACAGACTCTGCCAGAGAAGTGACAACAAATTTAGTTAAGACTGTCTCCGAAATTTTGACCCTCAGGTCTTAAACAATGGCTCTATCCCACCTTTGCGTTATAAAATGTATAAAATTGGAGAATTACCCTGGGTGAGGTATGGGAGGGTTTACTGGTGAAAGAGCGAGACCCTTCACTGGAAGATGGTCACCATTCAGCTCAATAAAAACTTTTTGTTGGTCATGCTAGGCCTAACATCAACCATGGTGTCGTACCTAACCTAGTCTCATCTTCACCGTTCAGGCAGAGTCTACAGTTTGATGGACAAGGGGTTCCACTGGTGACCACTAACTTTTAATAAAACCGATTTCGAGCTCTGTGTCTGAAACGACCCGATGCTAAAAACTTTTTAGGAAATTATTCCACACTGAAGGTTGCATCTGTTTGGGCTGAAGAAAGTCTATGAAGATGAAAGAGGGGCATATCTACTTTCACCATAAATATTTCCATAATGAGACGATATTTCGATGTTCCTCCGTTCTCCTGTTTAAAAATTTGCATAAGTCCTAAAATTGCCTCAGGCTTTGGCATTTCGTGGACTCTCTTCAGCCAAGTGAACGGCTGCTACGACGGTCTGACAGCTCTCCTCCGAAATTCCGTAGCGTTATCGCCTTCACATAGAAACATCACTGTGCTAAACCGTATTGTGTTCTCTCTTCCACACCGCGACTGGCTGCCGTATCCTTGCCCTATTTACGCCTGTCTCCAGCTTGAGAGACCAGAGACTTGGCAGCCGAGCGGCCTCTCTTTTGTTGTTTAGCATCTGTCAGAGCACAATATTTTAACAGGTAGATGAATACGTCTTCAGTGATCGAATTCAAGTGGTAGCTGGCAGAGGGTGCTTTTTGGAAGCAGGCAAAGATTCCCCCCCACCCCCATCTAGAGAGTGCCAAGTTCAACAGCATGCCATTTTATTACTGTATTTATGACTGAGCAGCCTTCCATAGTTTATCTCTCGCAGGAAAGAGACCGTTGTATAAAAAAGGGGGGAAAAAAAATTAAATAAAATCAGATGCAAATTGCTTCATTACACAGCAGAGGATGTGCGGAGAGATGGAAGGTAGCAGCGAGCCGCTGCCAGGCGGGCGGGGTAATTGTGCGGACAATGTATTCTTGCCTGATTTTAAGTATAATGTACTTTGATGGGGCCCTTGTTTTAATGAGACAAAATTATCAAAATGTCCATTTCTGGACTCAAAAATCTGTAATTTTGAACCTCTTATCAGTGTGGACGTCTTATTTATTTTTAATATTTTGTTCTCCTGGTGCCCAACTGTGCCCATTGACTCCAGCGTCAGACTGGCCCACCAAAGTACTGGTATAGCAGCTGGATTTCTTGGCCTGAACTGAGACGGGAGACCAAGACTCCTTGCCTCATGGTGATCCTTGATGTTGGGAGTATATTCCAACTTTCTATAGTACAGACAACGAAGACTCGAGTAGGCAGGGTCTCTTAGGACACTATGATGGGAAGGAGCCCCAGTCTTTCTACTGGGTTCTTTTTTGGATATATGACCGATGTGAGGACCAAATTCTGAATTGCCCCATTTACATGGGGCCTTAGAGTCTTCTAGGTTTGTCAAGGCTTCTTCAGAAAAGTTATGGTCACTCTAGTACATCATAAGGTGGGGGGGAGTTACTCTGTAAATCACGGTCCAATCCTTTAAAAAGGAGTTTTTCTACCTCTTCCAACTTTAACTATTTTCACCCTAAAGTAGATGTACCTCTCATTTTGGCACACTTGGAATTTTTTCTCAAGCCCCCACCTTTCCTGAGCGAACAATTCCGTTAGGTTTAGTGACTGACATGTTAACTAAACTCCCTAATATCAAGTGGGTGGTGTCAGGCAGATGCAGGAAAGGGGGTGTGCCTGAGGTCTGATGCTGTCTCTGATTGGAGCTCTCTGAGTCACACCCCCTTACCTGCTCCTAGGTGATATCACCCACTTGACATTAGGGAGTTTAGTTAACCTATCAGTCAGCAAAATTAACTGAATTATTTGCTCGGGAACAGTGGGGGCTAAAGAAAAAATTTCAAATGTGCCAGGATCAGGGGTGCACCTATGAAGCACGTTAAAGTTGGTGGGGGTGACAACATTCACATGGCTAAGAATATAATCCAACCGAGAATTCTTCTTCGTAAGGAAAATCAACCCATCTTCATCAGTGAAGGTAATGGAGATCTGGAGGTCACATTGCAGGCGGAAAGCGATAAGCTGGTATGTGTAGTTCCTCCGGCAGTCACAAGGTGCTTAACATAGCAGAATTAGCAGGCTTTTTATGCGAGTGTTAATCATATCGGTGTTAGATTGCCAGGCGCTCGCACCTAAAGTATCCTTGATTACGAGCGGATTGTCTGACAAGCTAATCACACTTAGATGGTGCCGCTTAGAAGGCGCCCCGTCATTGTGACGGCTTGACTGGTAAGAGCCGCTCAGTAAAAAAAAAAAATCATACATAAAAATCTATATTCAGATGCAAGTGAATGAATGTGACCTTCTACGTGGTGCGTATTGTTTGCACAGCGACAAAGGATCTGGCGGTAGAATGCATAGTAACGTATAGCTGTTTATTGCCAGATGGTGAACTCAGATTGAGGACTCTCCCGGTTAGATAAAACGCTCTCATTGCGGAGGCTTGTGCTCGAGGAGCTTTAATTTTCCCCTCTGCATCTTGTGTAGTTATAGAGAAGACGGATATTACCTCATTACTGGTTAATTGTCTTAAATCTCCGCCATCCCTGACACATCCCTGCTATGTATATTCTCCGGGAAACGCAACAGAGAACGGCGGCTCATTTAGTTAGTGACTGCGAGGATTGTCGAAAAACTTCAGATGTCACCTACAACATAGAAGAGTGGGGGAGGCGTCAAAACTTGGGCGAGTAGTTGACATCCAATTAGGTTATAGTTTTTCTTCAGGTCCTCTCTAAAATAGGAAGGGGGGGGGGGGGTGTTTATGATGGGTTGTCAATTTTGTCGTACCATTTTAACTCCTCTGCCCCTGGCCTTATACTTGTTATAGACCTCTGTGGGGTTTTGCTTTAACACAGAAGTGTATGGAGGAGACTTATCCAGAACAGTGGCCGGCCTCAATCCCTAGGCCACAAAAAAAATTGCCTATTTTAGAACAAGGTGCAAGTTTCTTCTTAAAAGGAATCTGCCATTAAAACACATTGTTTTCTCATTGACATGTAGAAATAGCCTTAAGAAAGACTATTCTTCTCCTACCTTTAGATGTCTTCTCCGCGCTGCCGTTCGGTATAAATCCCAGTTTTCGTCGGTATGCAAATGAGTTCTCTCGCAGCACTGGGGGCGTCCCCAGTGCTGCGTAAGAACTCTCCAGCAGCGCCTCCACCTTCTTCAGGAACGTCCTCTTCACACTTCTTCTTCCGGCGCAGGTGGTCAAACTGGTAGGCCTTGGGCAGAGCATGCTCACAGGCCACAAGAAAATGGCCGCTCACTTACTGTGTTGTGGTCCTGCCTGGTTTAGGGGTGGTCTCAGGGGTGGGACTGTGATGTTCCACTTCTATAGGTGAAATGTTGGTATCTATGGCGTGCTACATCGTACATGGCCCTACATACCATCCATAGATGTTCCTCCATATGTCCTCAATTCCTTTTTTATATGGTGTTTCGGTCAAATCGAACAGGAAAAAGTAAGATGTCTTACTGAGTAGATACTTTACGTCTTTCAGATCTAGGTCCGCTTTTTGTTTGGAAACCCCCAAAGAACACCCACTATCAGGCCACATATGCACAAACTTGTCCCTTTTTTCTAGCCGGGGCAAGCCAAATTTGCTAAAAATTCAGGACCGTCCCAACAAATTTAGGGACACTTTCCTGCCAGATAGAGTAGGCCTATTGCGTTACAATGGAGTCCATGACACCTCCAAGGCCTTAGTAGTAATGTCCTAGTACCTTATGTAATCTGATGGATACTCGGCAGGTTTTAGGCAATCCCCACTGTGTGTGTTTATAGAAGTGGAGAGTGTACTTGCCAAAATTTGTTAGACAGACATTGCCATTCGGTCTCCTAGAAAAGCTGGATGATAACCATCGTGGCCGATGAATGTTATCACGTATCTGTCCCAGACGTCTGGATATTTCCTCTATTTTTTTGACAAGAGGATGACTCGAGGATTTATATTTACGGGAGATTTTTTTTTCATCACTGTTTGGTGCTTGGCGCGGTAGTTTATAATACTGTACCATTCATCTGTGTTTATTCTGCAGAGGTGGCGGTACATCTTGTCACATGCTGCAAGCATTAATATCTGACTCAACAAACTAGAAAATTTGCAGATTTCCCTGTTGAATTTTACGCTTTCTAAATTATGTCTGTGTTGCGGCGCCGGTCTCTTGTAAAGCAGCGGTTTAATCTGCCGGATTGCTTATTGTCGGATGCAGCAGAATCTCTGCCGGAATTAAAAAATAAAATAAAATGACTGTACGGTATTGGGATTGACTCGGATCGGGCGGCGAGGTATCCTGGGTAAACCTGGCTCCTTACAGGGCGCAGGGTAATAAATACTAATGGATCGTTTCTGCAAGGGACATCGCTTTTCTATAGACCAATACTGGTATGGCGGCACGCTGGTTGGCATTGCTACATTAAAGTGGATCTCCGCCTCATTGTGACCGTTTAGGTCCAATATTTTCTGCTTCATGGTGTTTGGAGCTCCATTATTCTGATACAGAGCTCCAAATCCCCTGCATAGATACGGAAGTGATTTTCTGGGCCTCATGCACACGGCCATGTACGTTGTTAGAGTGCTAGCCGTGTTTCTCACGACCCATTCATTTTATGGCCACGTACTGCATTTTCCCGGTCCCTTGTATGGGGCTGTGAGCCTGGGGGTAAATTCAGGACCAGCCCTATTAGCCAGTACACACGGACATCCATAAACAGGGCCGTGACATGTCAAATTACATATTGATGACCTCTGCTTATGACAATGGGTGGGGTCCCGACACCCGAGACCCCCATAGATCAACTTTTTGGAGATTCTGTGGCACTGATGTCATGTTAATCAGTCACATTGTACAGCACCAGCTCAGTCCCATTCCAGTGAATGGGGCTGAGCTGTAATACCAGGCATAACTGTGCTCGAGCGTCGGACCCCCATAATCATAAACTGATGACCCGCCCATAGGGTTAAGGTCATCAATTTGAACGTCCAAGAAAATCCCTCTAAAGATAAAAATACTGCCTGCTTGCAGTCACCACTAGGAGGAGCTAGACATGGTGCATATTTCCGGAACAGATTTGCACCTTTTTTATAGATGTTTTATTGTCCCTTTACAACTTGATAGCGCGGTCATCAGCAAAACACCCCGGGACTTTTCTACCATCATGGTCCTCCTCTTAAAGTGGGGGCTGCATTACTTGTTCTGCAATTATCCGATGCCGTTCTGTGTGAAACCACGTGTGCATGACAAACTCGACTCTGCTACATCTGGATCTGATGACATAAGCTTTACCAGGGTTCTGCACTGAAGAGTTGAAGCGATGACTTCACTGAATCTGTCCGCACATGGAATCCCTCATGCTCGGCGCCTGCCAGATGTGCCGGCCCCTCCTCGCTTGTCTACATGTGTCGGCCAGCGCAGTGACTGCGGGAAACCGAGCGCCACTTCTGATTTATTTGAGGATAGAATGAAAATCAATAACAATTAGCAGCGCCAATGTTCGGGCCTCACAACATGCACATCTGATGACGCCACAAGGTGTTGTATGACCGTGTATAGCTTTGTATCTACACTGCTTTCCAGCTGTGGGTAATCGGATATGTGCGTTCTTCCTAAAATCCTTCACCAGCGCTACACCCCCCCTCCCCGTGACCGGAGAATTTACCTTTTTTTTTTTTTTGCATCTGACTGTGTGTTTTTGAGTAAGCCAGCTCTGAGCATCTGGAGTGCGGCAGATAAATTTTAGTAACTTTTATTACTCTTGGCGCGGGGATGGGAATGAGTTTTGGCTATTGTAAATTAGGAAATTTCATGTTATGGGGTTGGCCCGGCTTTCGAGGTCATAAATCCCTTCTTTAATCAATGTCTCGGCTTTATATATTGTGATGGATGTCAAATCCATAAAATACGTTGTTAGCGATATTGCGGTATAGTTAAAGGAGACCTATACATTCGATGAACGATAATAGTATAAGGGCGTCCCACCTCAACAGGACCCTTCTCAATTGGGCTAGTGTCACATCTACTCTTTGGTCAGCAAAAAGTCTACAAGCGGGATTTCTTTTTTTAAATTCCTATCAGTATGTCTTTGTAGAATGGGAGGAAATCCATGCAAACACGGGGAGAACATACAAACTCCTTGCAGATGATGTTCGTGGTGGGACTCGAACCCAGGACTCCAGCGCTGCAAGGCTGCAGTGCTAACCACTGAGCCACCGTGGATATTTTTGTCTTGCAATGTCGGTGAGAAAACAGATACCAGGCAGACTCCATTATAGTCAATGGGGCCCTTGGTGATCTTTCTAGTCTTACAATGGGCAATAAGAATGGATAAAGGGACACAAATGTGAACGCAGCCCTAGCCAGAAGATTGGGGTCTCTGCATTACCTGGGCACCCAGTAATTTCAAGTAAGCTCTATGGAGTGGGGTAAATTAGCTGGTAAAAGTGGGCAACTTTGGCCATTGACAGTACCCAAAAATGGCAAAAATTAAAATGACGTTCAATGGAGTCCAAATCAATAAGAGACCATCTAGAGACCTATAATGGGAACAAGAGATTACCTCTGTGGCCCCGAGCTAAGAAGGTGCTAGAGAAACGGGCACAGACTTGGCAGCTTTTGCACGTAAGAGTCCAGGAGCCCTGGAAAATATCCTGAAACTGACAAATCAGGATAGCAGGCCGTCCCTTGACGTGTTTTTGGAAAAAGTAGCCATGTTTTTCTAACTCTTGATAATCCCTTTAAGAAACTGGACACCTTTTATCTCCACTAACATTATTCTGAGAACTGACCAGGATCTCGTTATCACGGCCCGGACGGACTCTGGACTGTTTTTCTTGGCCCCCCGAGCACGGCTACCAAGGACCCGAGTGTTTTTGTTCAGTGCTAGGTATCTTTTGGAAGCTACATCGGTGTTCTCTGTATTTTCCATGTCCGGCCACCTCTTTTATGTCGGGCTATCTGGACTACTTCCGTCCGCTAGGCCCCGATACAGCTGGTCACCTCCTAGGACTTGCGGCCCGGCAGGGCGCTGCAGATGCTGAAGTGCTAAACCCTTTTTTTCCATGACTAAAAGCAATGTGCGCTTGTTCACATCTCGCTGTAATAATAATGCCATGTTCACTTAGCCTTCCTCCTGGGACCTTGAAAACCTCAGTCTTGTGCAGCACTGATCTCTCGCTGCCATATGGCTCTATCTGTTTATCTAACCCTGCGGTTTAGAAACTGAGGATTTGACTGTTAATGGAGACTCGTAGCTTCTATCTAAATTTACCACTCTCCCTCTCGGAAGGATTTAACCTTAGCAGCAGTGAAGTCATTTGGCAGATTAGGATCCTGAAGGAGAAAAAACGTTCTCAGGATGTTTGTGATGTCAGCATGGCTTATTGCTTTCTACAGGGGAATCGTTTCGGTGCATAAAATTGTAGTTGGCGTGGGCGTCGGACTTGTCCAGCAGATCGTGTGTTAATCATGGTGTAGACTTTCACTCAGCATTTCGATAAATGTATATTGGAGATCTGTGCGGTACAGGTAGAGTCAACGGAGCAAAAATAGTTACCGCCAAGGCGTCCACAATCAAAAAGGATTCCTAGGGGCTGATTTATCGAGACTTCTTATCTTGTGCCGCCACCGTGTCATACATTTGTGGTTCGTTCACCTAGACAGAAGTCTATGCCAGCACCAAAAAATGTTAGATCTGATGGCCTTGGCCCCGTCACGTGCCCTCTGAGACACGTGGCATGTGGGGTCCAAAACGTACGTCACATTTTTGGGTGAGAATAAGAGTTTTTGTGCACGCAGTAAGTTAGCCGAATGGCCCCCAAGATCTTCACCTCTACAAATTGGATCATACATGGTGGCATTTAGCAAGGTTTGGTGGTCTGAGTAACCCCTCGTTCACTTCTTCGTTTGGTAATCCGTTCGGGGAGTCCCCCCCCCCCCCAACGGAACCAAACGTATTGGCAAGCGGTGTGTAGTGAAAGCACACGGACCCCATAGATTATAATAGGGTCCATGTGCTCTCTGCGTGCTACCTGCACGAATCATTCGAGCATGAATGTAGATCACAAACTACTTTTCTGTCCGCATGTTCCGTGCAGAGAGCACATGGACCCCATTATAGTCTATGGGGTCCATGTGCTTTCACTGCACACCGCTTGCCAATGCGTTTGGACCCCCCACCCACTCCCAACCCCCGAATGGATTACCAAACGCAGATGTGAACGAGAGCTAAGGCCATGTCACATGTTGCTTTTCACTCCATATGCAAAGTCGTATCAGCCAAGCATGCATGTTTATCCAGTATGAAGAGGGGAGATCAGGCATGTTGAAATCCAATTGAACCTTCTCTTCCCCGACATCTGTCGTGGGGATAGTCTGGACACCACCATACACGTTACAAGGTTGGGGGCAGATGCAGTAGTCACCACCGGGCCCTGGACTCTTGATGGGACACAGTAGGGAACCCAATGCAAAATCTCTAATGGGGCTTCACGTTCCACCTTTGCTTGTCTTGGCTCAGCTGACATCCATCTAATATCTATGGCCAACTACTAATGTACTTGAAAAATTTTGTCCACGAGGCCGCCTTCACGTAAGCAGCCCCAGTAATTGTATTGTAAGGCAATGGGGCGTGACGCTGTAGCACTTCTTGTTTTGCATGAGTCACAAGAGTCGTATCAGTTTATGATTTTCCACTTGACCTTGGCATATGTTGGTGCTATATATAATTTCGTCCCTCCATGTAAATTCAGACTTTACACCGTAGGCTTTGTGCTTGGCGTAATTCGCCGGCACATGGAGACCAGCGGATTGTAAATACTTTCAATCAAGGGAGATGATTATAATCAAACCCACTTTGTGTCGGCTCCTCCGAGTGTTTTCTTCTCAAGGGCATTTAAAACAAAGGAGTGCAAGCTTTTTAGTTTTGTAAGCAGCATTTTTATTATCCTATTAGTCAATTATGGCTTTTTGAGATGCCGGAATAAGTGACAGTGCAGCAAATTACTGCAATTTGCTTTGTGTTCCCCCGCAAGCCCCCCAGCCCTCTCGTCGCCAGCCCTGAACCTTGTTGTATAAGGCGGCTACATTGTAACGCATGTCGTTACATTCCAAGTTGTAATCAGAATATTTGGGATCCCCCCCCCCCCCCTACTGCTTTGGCTGGGCACTCCTCTCCGTCTGTGCCGGTTCCTCTCGTCGCAGATGTGCTGCCGCCTGACTGTGCGATCATAAACCCCGTCCTGCTCCGTGTCCTGACATCTTTTTGCTTATGAAGAGCATATTGAAGAAGATATTGGGCAGTTCCTAAATCTCACTTCCGTATTAACAGACACTGTGCCTGAAAATGCAGCAGATGTGTTTAACGGGACTAGAAAAATATGGCTGCCTTCACCCAAAAATACCTCCACGCTAGGTTTGAGCGATTGGGAAAGATCGGATCCCTTAAGCAAATTTTACGATCGGGATCGGCTGGAAAATGATCGAAAATCGGATTTTAAAAACGATCCTGAAATCTCAAGATTGGCTCAACCCCATCTGGGACATGATGTACCAGTAGGGTTGAGCGATCAACCCTACTGGTACATCATGCGAAAGATCAAGCAAATTTCACGATCGGGATCGGCTGGAAAATCGCATCTTAAAATCGATCCTGAAATCTCAAGATCAGCTCAACCTTACTCCCCACTGATCTATGGATTGCCTGGTATTGCTGCTTGGTAGACGATGGAATGGAGTGGGTTAAATATAGTGTGGCCTGGTATTCCGTGGATCCAGTAGGTGGCACTACCTCCCGTGTCCTATGTATAAGAAATAACCAACCCCCTAAATGCCCCCCGAGTTCCTGATTTTTGTCTTTCGGTGATTTATGGCATTGTTACTACTTCGAGGTCCCCTGAATCCAGAGGGTTGACTTTCGGCTGCTCTTCCCGTCCCTCCGCTCCCTCCAGTATCTCGGCTCTTTGTTTAGTATTCCGATCATATATAATTGTACCAGATCAGCAGACGGCAAAAAATGCAAGAATGATTTTCAGTGATTCTCTGCAGACTCCGGTCTTGCTGACTGGCAGCTTGATCTCCTTCATTCCAGTCTCAATGATTTCCGAACTATTCCGTCTGCTTTTGTCTCTGCCCTTTTTTCCCCTCCGCAATGAGCTGCATTACAGAATGTGAAGAAATTGCTTACATAGCCATTCCCCCAGTAATGTTCTCGTATCTCTGGAACTGCAGGTCGGGGCCAGTAATAATCTGCTGAGGTGCTGCTGGTGGATTATTACATTCCCCACTATCTCACTTAGTCCTCACAGTCCTCGTTATTCTTATTAGAATTTTTCTCTCATGTACCATCCGTGTAACTTTCTCTTTCCTTTTTGTTGGACCCCATTCATTTCCCTCTACCCTTTATGCTTAATATCCTTCTCCTGCTTTTTGTAGATCCCCTTATACATGGTCCCACTGGGATCCACTACTACTTTCAACTTTTTGTGGGTCCCCTTTTATTTATTTCTTTACTCACTACTTGGATTCCATTATCCTTCTACTTTTTGTAGATTCCTTTTTCTTTTAACCTTTGTTTAGATTCCCTTGGTTTTCCCTTTTATATTGTGGATCCCTTTTTTCCTACTGCCTTGTTGTGGATCCCTTTTTTCCTACTGCCTTGTTGTGGCTCCCTTTTGCCTACTACCCTAGTATAGGCCCCATTTGTCTTCTACCCTATTGTAGGCACCTATTGCCTTCTACCCTGTTATATAGGCTTCTATTGCCTACTACCCTGTTATAGGCCCCTATTGCCTACTACCCTGTTCTATAGGCCCCTATTGCCTACTACCCTGTTCTATAGGCCCCTGTTGCCTACTGCCCTGTTATATAGGCCCCTATTGCCTACTGCCCTGTTATATAGGCCCCTATTGCCCACTTCCCTGTTATATAGGCCCTTGTTGCCTACTACCCCGTTATATAGGCCCCTGTTGCCTACTACCCCGTTATATAGGCCCCTGTTGCCTACTGCCCCGTTATATAGGCCCCTGTTGCCTACTACCCTGTTATATAGGCCCCTATTGCCTACTACCCGTTATATAGGCCCCTATTGCCTACTACCCTGTTATATAGGCCCCTATTGCCTACTGCCCCGTTATATAGGCCCCTATTGCCCTGTTATATAGGCCCTATTGCCTACTACCCTGTTATAGGTACCTGTTGCATATTGCCCTGTTATATAGGCCCCTGTTGCCTAGTACCCTAGTGTAGGCCCCTATTGCCTACTACCCTGTTATATAGGCCCTATTGCCTACTACCCCGTTATATAGGCCCCTGTTGCCTACTACCCTGTTATATAGGCCCTATTGCCTACTACCCTGTTATATAGGCCCCTATTGCCTACTACCCTAGTGTAGGCCCCTTTTTCCTCCTATCATATAGTAGATCTCTTTTTTTTCCTACTACCTTGTTGTAGGTCTTTCGCCTCCTCCTTACCGTTTCCCCCATTCTCCCGCTCCTTTCTCTATTCCTATCCTGCTAATACAGACATAAAATTTCTTCATCCCCTTTTTGGTAAAAATCCACAAAACTCCTTATTTTCTAAACCTGTATCACACGTTATCACAAATACATAGTCACATAATATTCAATACGTCTATTCAATTAATAAGATTAACATGGTAGAAGTTTTGTAGTGACCTACGAGATCCTGCAACGTGCAGATATGGAGGGAGCAGTTCTTAATGTTTCCGCAGCTTAATGTGCCTCGAAAATGCTTCTTCACCACATACATTTAAATCCTCTGGAAAAGGCTTTTTTTTTCCCCCCCTTTTTTTTTCCTCGTGCGATTATTCTGCTTTGTGTCCATTTATTGGCGCCTAATCTCTTTAGTTCAGGCATTGTGAGCTCAGGCCATTTTCTAAAGCGCTGCTCTTTGGTCGCATTATATTCCGTTTTACCGCAAATGTTTGTCACAAGTGTTGTGATAATCTTATTTCGGATGGTCCGTTCACATCCTCATTCCCAGGTATTGAAGTTTCTGTGAAGTCTTTGTAAACTTAATGGGCTCTGGATTGTCCATCTCGCCTCCTTATTATCTCATTATGGAGTTGGCCATCACAAGGCCTTTTAGACACGGGAGGCTGAAACGTCAGTGATGCACAATGTCGCAACTTTTTGTTCCTAGAGGGTGCCAGGGGTGATGTGGGAGTACTCAATTTGACAAGACGAACCAGTGGCATCTGAGTTGGGGGCCACGTTTGGGTGAAGTCTTAAAGCTACCAACAACGACTTCAAAATATTTGAGTTGTAGTCGTAGTCAGACTGTGGTAAATTGGGGCTTGTTATAGATTTGCATGGGAACCTATAAACGTCATGGTACACTTCTGACTGTATTATATGTACACTAAAATTTACCATCAATTTTCCTCTACCCTTACCGGATAAAATTAAGAATTTTT
Source organism: Leptodactylus fuscus (assembly GCF_031893055.1). NCBI lineage: Eukaryota > Metazoa > Chordata > Amphibia > Anura > Leptodactylidae > Leptodactylus > Leptodactylus fuscus. The sequence goes on from NC_134268.1 coordinate 22,561,004, forward strand.
CTATAAATTTTTTTGTTTATTCGGAGGTGTATTACATGAACATGGGGAATTTTGAAAGCCGCCATGCCCACCATTGTAGGTTCCATCAAATTTCACAGAAATATATATTGTATAGCATGCTGTGGTGTTTCGTCCTCCAACCATTGGTTTCACTAGGCCTGTGTAATACCTCATTTCTCCTGTGGTGTCACTGCAGGGAAATTGAACAGTTTCCTTATAGAATCCGAGTGATCGCTGGCGATCCCATAATCAAGAATTGCCTTATTTTTAGGGGAACCCTTAAGAACCCCCCAATTTCCCTCTCCCCACATCATCCAGTTTGTCGACGGTAATGGATCTGCATGACGGCAGTGATGCAGCTGCTGGAATCCGCCCCAGTTCTCCATTAATCTCACCATTTTTGTCAATTTTTCCCCTCAGATTGCTCCTGAAATAAATCTGCTAAATATAAACCATATAATTTTAGTTTTCTAAACCGTAAAATAAAATCTCCAGCCGTGTCATTAATCCTCCTCTTTAGTGTTTTATTCCCCTTAAGATAGAATTAATATACCTCTCAATTTCTCAGGTATTTTCTTCCCTCTTGATTAACTTGTTTACTTCCAGCAAGATTCATTGCCCGCAACCGCTAAATAATTTTGGTTGCAATAAAGCGTGGAAGGATTGTCAAAGATCTGAAGAACAGAAGTTTGCCGTTTGCAGCATATGGCAGTTTCCTCACATATAGCCCTTTCTAAAGTCTATATATCAGCGGCGTACGTGCCGGTTCTATTCCGCGCGACGTAACTGGAATTTTATAAACTTCTTCAAAACAAATTGGAAAGCAATCTGTATGACTCGCTCTCTCGTTCCGGCTGAAATCTGTCGCTGCTGGAGTCACTTATTTTTGGATTTTGTTAAAAAAAAAAAAAAAAATTCTACAAATTTAGAAATTCACTGAAATTCTTTTTTATTTGGAATCAATTTTTTACAAAAATTTTTTCTATTACATTACTTTTTCTTTATTAATAATTGGTATTTTATTCTTGTTTCCTGAAGTTCGGTAACGTAAAAAGACAGACTCATGTTCCACCAGATGTGAACAAATTCTTGCTCGTAATGGTTTATGGCTGATTTTGAAGGAAATATCTCAATTTTACCCACAATCCTAGTGACCATTGGGTACCACAGGTGGACCAAGCTTCCGATGCACGCCGTTACCAGAACTTGAGTCCATACTATAAGGTCTTTCACACACGGATCCTCTAGCACTATGGCACCCATAATAGTCTATGGATTCTTACTCTACTTAAATTCGGGGGGGGGGGGATTCTTATGGAATCTGACAATAATTGCACTTTACTTAGGGTTGAGCGATCGGGATCGGAAAAGATTGGATCCCGATCGGCGATCGAGCAAATTTCACGATTGGGATCGGCTGGAAAATGATCGGATTTTGAAATCTCAAGATCGGCTCAACCCTAAAAGTGACTTTTCCCATAGAGAAGCATTGACTAGGGTTGAGCGATCAAGAAACATTGGATCCCAATCGGTGATCAAGCAAATTTCACGATCGGGATCGGCTGGAAAATGATCGGAAATCGAATTTTAAAATCGATCCTGAAATCTCAAGATCGGCTCGACCCTAACTATACTGCATTGCTTGGCATATTTTCCCATAGAAGCATCGTTCTTGTGAAGCATACCTCCTTTAAAATAGCATGGTGACCCCTGCACCAAATTGTTATAGAGACTCTCTTCACCACTACCTACACTATCATACAGTCCATACAGTGTCGATAAAGTTCAGTCAAACTTGCCGATTTTGTTGGGATCAACAATAATATGTATTGGCGCACATAACAGAAGATGATAGAAAGAAGGATCGAGCATATTGGATTTCAACATGTCCAATCCTTTATCATAGGAGTTGAGCGACAAGACAGAGATTCTGGTCTTATTCTCGTAAAAAATAAGTATTTGACTAAGACCTATTAAAGGTATACAGCCACCTTTTAGGTCTTATGAAGAAAATTTAGATATTTTTCCTCGGTAATAGAGAAAATTCCATAATCTGCTACCATTGTATCCAAATGTGTTGGGTATATATAGACCAGAAATACAGCGTTCTGAATTTTTTAAATTTTTTTTGTTTGAGTTGCGCTTAGAGATGATTATTGTACTATCCCTTTAAGACGGAGTATATAGGAGTCACTTTCGGTGCATTCCTTTTTTTTTATTGACTCTATCTACCACTGGGGTAGCTTTATGTAACCCAAGGGTAGTGAGAAAGTAATCTGTATACTAGTCAATGGGAATGGCCCCTTAGCTAATAAATGACCTGAGCTCGTACGATGCGGATTATTTAATTATACACAATCCTGGCGATCCGTCATATGTAATTTTTCTTCTAAAAACACTATATTATCAAATATAAAAAAATTGAAAATTTTTAAGTTGCATAGAATGTGAATTAATGCTTAGAACGCCCCTCCTTGCTCCCCCTATGTTCTGTGCCTAGTGGTCTATTCCACAATGGCGCCTCAGAGAACCCAGTTACTTGAGGATTTCTCGATGCTGTATAAAGCAAAGGAATAAAAACAGACCAATAAAGTTATTACAAAAATCTTTCTCTGAACCTCTTCTGTTTAATTAGCCCGTTTCTTGTAAAGGCTGAAGTTCCACTCGAAATTTCCTTTTTCTGACGGTTGCGCCCCTGTCCATTTAGCCGCGTTGCTAAGTAACAAGGGAACATGACGCCACCGCTATAAATTGCTCCCAGCAAACACTTCAGATATATGTTTTTAATTGTTTTTCGACACCTCAGGGTACAGTTGATAGCCCGTCTTGTCGTGGTATCGATCTCACTTGATACCACAAAGCAGCCATTTTAATAGGATGGCCAGCCGCTGACTTCTGCGGCCTCTGGGGGGATATTGCTGGGAGATATGTGATCTATGTGTGACCGTAAATGCTCTTTCAGCTTTAGAGATTTGGAAATCAATATCATGTGCGTGTCATCACTCACTTTCGATATTTATATCTTTGTGTGTGTGTATATTTTTTGGGTTATATCCAGGATATGTGAATATTTATTAAAAAAAATAAAAAAAGTTACTAAAACCTCTCTTTAATCCAGCAGTGACTAGAGTTCAGATAAGATATTGTATATATGGTGGTTATGCTCTTCATAGAAAGAAGTCCCTCTGTTGATCAAGTGATCGCCACCATCTCTGCTGATCAGCTCATACCATTGATCGGCTCATACCATTGATCGGGGGGATCCTTGTAGCCACTTATAGAAATCCATATTACGTAGCAGGGATAATTACAATTTTGGTTGGAGTCCACTATGCAACTTTTGCAGCAAACCTGTCCCATGTGACCTTAGGTTTAGGGTGTATTCATAGGCTTCAATGGGAGCCGTTCACGACCTGCGACCTCCCCTTTCTTGCCGCAAATTCCGTGGCGGATTAGCGCGACACCTCCCTCCTGACTAGGTTCATTCATTTGGGCCTAATCCGGGGTGGAATGCTGCGACTAGTTGTGGCTAGCCGTTTTTTGGACTGGATTCCGAGGCGGCCTCTGCGTCAAAATCCGGCTTAAAAAACCCTGTATGAACCCAGCCTATGAATACACCCTAAACCTAAGGCCACCTGGGACATGTCTGCTGCAAAAGTTGCATAGTGGACTCCTCCACAGCAGAGTCCAATCAAAATCGTTTGGTTTCCTCGGCAGCTATCACTTCTGCATAGCAAAGGTTGAAAGTCACAGCTGGACCTGCAACGAGAAGTCACATGGTGCAGGTTCAAAACACCTTGCACAAGACTCCATAGACATGGAATCCATTATGGCTGACCCGCTGCAAACTCCTAGGCTATCCTGGGCCGGTGGGATTATTCTAGTAAACTGTCGTCAATGCTGCAAGCCCCTGTGTATTTTGTTTTTTGGGGGTTTTTTTGCATCAGAGTTTTACTTTAACTCCATTAGTTTGTTGAAAGTAAGAAAAGTCAAACAAGTCGATCTTCAATAAATGGTCCTTGTTCTGTGATTCTCAGGCACGAGTTCTTTTCGTTGCTTTCCGGCGGCAGAGCAATTATGTGATCACTGCTAATATACATTTCTCTCCTCGTGGAAAGTTTGTGTTGTGCGGCTGCTCGTGCTTCTCGGTGCCACAGAGTTCACAGAAGACATATACATTTAGAAATTGGAATTGATAGCTGCGTTTTGCTTCCCCTTCAGTAACAATGTTAGTGTTGATTGTATCTGCTTTGCCTGGTCCGGGGCTTCCATCTTCATTACCGCAAAACACTGTGATCCTGCGCACGGGGAGAAACTCCAAATGCCCATGTTCCAAAATTAGTTTTGCAAACTGAGTTCTATCTGCCGGCAGCTCGGGAGGAAGAGGCGGGTAGAGACGGATTGTGTTTAAAGGGATCACACCGTTCTTTATGCGGAGGTGGCGAATGACAAACTCTGCTCTGCTACATCGCATTGTGATAGAACATGATGTATGATTTATGTATGATTTAATGTAGGTAACTCTGCGACTTATTACGTTAGTGTTATGAGAATGATGGTTAGCAGAGTAAAGGGTTAACAAAAAAAACAAAAAAAACCACCCCATTCAGCTTTGCTGCCTCCGTGGTCACCCTCTGGATTGTGTCCGTATCTCCAAAAATCATCATCGTGGCAGAATCTTGTAATCGTAGTTTTATATTAAAGGGATTCCATAATTAGGTCAAGAGGGGACGGATTTGGACGCGAAATCCACGTCATAATCCGCCCCCTCACAATGGTGGTCTATGGAGACTGCTAGCATTTGTTTTTTGTTTTGTTTTTTCTTTTTGAACGGCTAAGGCTATTCTTCTCCTACCTTTATTATTCTGATCCGCGCTGGCGTTTCATTTCTTTCGCTGTATGCAAATGAGTCTTCAGAAGACAAGGCGGTGCTGTCCGAAGACTCTCCAGTGGCGTCTCCATCTTCTTCTCCCGACCGCCTGTTCGCCACGTCATCGGCCGCGTCTTGAGCTGACAGCGCCTGTCCATTGGCCATTTTCCTGTGGCCTCTTACATGAGCATCCGTTCGGCTACAGGAAAATGGCCGAATGGACATGTGTAGTCGGCTCTTCCGACTTGGTGAAAAGACGGTCGGGAGAAGAAGACGGAGGCATCGCTGGAGAGTCTTCAGACAGCACAGGAGATACCCCTTGTGCTTTTTGAGCAAAGGGGAACGCTCCCTGTGCTTTCTAAAGACATATTTGCATACGGCGAAAAAACAAAATAACATCGGAACGACGGCGCGAATCAAAATAATAAAGTTAGGAGAATAGCAGCCTTTATTAAGGCTATTCTGACGTGGGCTTAGTTCATAAAAGGAGTCTAATGATAAAATCCCTTTAACGTGTCCATATTTTACCAGCGTAAACGTAACACTATCATGCCACCGAAAAAGTTTCTATATGAAGCATATGTAAGAATTTTTGGTGACCTTTTACTGGTAATTCTCCTTTTCGCGATCTATAGTTAAAAAATAAAAAAAATCACACTATCCTGCAATTTTCACTCTGACTACTAGACCTAATAGCAAACAGATACTCTTCAATTCTGTGGAATTTTTCATCGCGGCAGTCTCCTCATTGACGTCACCAACGGGATTATAATAGAAGATAACACCTCTATAGAGAGCAGCCGTAGTGCCCCATTATTACACCCACTGCTGTTACCTCCAGATCCGTGTTTTATTACATGTATGGAATTTGCAGTAATTTTTTTTTTTCAATTATACTTAAGACATTTTTTTCCGCTTTCACATGTCTTCACTTGTCATCGTGATTTGTGTCATTGCTGGAAATGAAGACATTTGTTGGAATAAGCTACAATAAGCCGGGGCCTGGGAATAGACAGTAACCAGAAACTTGGCTCCTAAATTACCCGTGAAGGTTTCTAGAAATCCGTCATTTTCTGCCCTGTCATCGGCTCTCGCTCACTTCTATAGGACTGTGTTGAAAGTTGTAGAAGTTACAGTCGGAAAGTCTGAATTTTTTTTCCCTTTTCCTGACCACTGGGGTTTTGTTGTTGCTGTAAATAACAACCATTGGTGACCTCATGTTCCTATGATGTCATGTATCCCGCGGTGGTCGCCAAAGTGACTGAAATACATTCATGAGCATTACAGTATGGAGCTGTGATATGGTGCATAGCTATACTGCGCTGTGATGTCACAGTACGGGGATAATACACACAGTGATGTCACAGTACAGGGATAATACACACAGTGATGTCACAGTACAGGGATAATACACACAGTGATGTCACAGTACAGGGATAATACACACAGTGATGTCACAGTACAGAGATAATACACACAGTGATGTCACAGTACAGAGATAATACACACAGTGATGTCACAGTACAGGGATAATACACACAGTGATGTCACAGTACAGGATAATACACACAGTGATGTCACAGTACAGAGATAATACACACAGTGATGTCACAGTACAGGATAATACACACAGTGATGTCACAGTACAGGGATAATACACACAGTGATGTCACAGTACAGAGATAATACACACAGTGATGTCACAGTACAGGGATAATACACACAGTGATGTCACTGTACAGGGATAATACACACCGTGATGTCACAGTACAGAGATAATACACACAGTGATGTCACAGTACAGAGATAATACACACAGTGATGTCACAGTACAGAGATAATACACACAGTGATGTCACAGTACAGAGATAATACACACAGTGATGTCACAGTACAGAGATAATACACACAGTGATGTCACAGTACAGGGATAATACACACAGTGATGTCACAGTACAGGATAATACACACAGTGATGTCACAGTACAGGGATAATACACACAGTGATGTCACAGTACAGGATAATACACACAGTGATGTCACAGTACAGAGATAATACACACAGTGATGTCACAGTACAGGGATAATACACACAGTGATGTCACAGTACAGGATAATACACACAGTGATGTCACAGTACAGAGATAATACACACAGTGATGTCACAGTACAGAGATAATACACACAGTGATGTCACAGTACAGGGATAATACACACATTGATGTCACAGTACAGGGATAATACACACAGTGATGTCACAGTACAGGGATAATACACACAGTGATGTCACAGTACAGGGATAATACACACAGTGATGTCACAGTACAGGGATAATACACACAGTGATGTCACAGTACAGAGATAATACACACAGTGATGTCACAGTACAGAGATAATACACACCGTGATGTCACTGTACAGGGATAATACACACCGTGATGTCACAGTACAGAGATAATACACACAGTGATGTCACAGTACAGGGATAATACACACAGTGATGTCACAGTACAGGGATAATACACACAGTGATGTCACAGTACAGGGATAATACACACAGTGGTGTCACAGTACAGAGATAATACACACAGTGATGTCACAGTACAGGGATAATACACACAGTGATGTCACAGTACAGGGATAATACACACAGTGATGTCACAGTACAGGATAATACACACAGTGATGTCACAGTACAGAGATAATACACACAGTGATGTCACAGTACAGAGATAATACACACAGTGATGTCACAGTACAGGGATAATACACACAGTGATGTCACAGTACAGGGATAATACACACAGTGATGTCACAGTACAGGGATAATACACACAGTGATGTCACAGTACAGGGATAATACACACAGTGATGTCACAGTACAGGGATAATACAAACAGTGATGTCACAGTACAGAGATAATACACACAGTGATGTCACAGTACAGAGATAATACACACAGTGATGTCACAGTACAGGGATAATACACACAGTGATGTCACAGTACAGACTCTGCTTCACAGAACCCTGTTTATTCTTTGGCCAGGAAAATCCCGGGACCCGTTCCCCATAATCCTTTATAACTCAGTGCTGTTTCTGCAGGTTTCTTCCAAACACAACGGGAATTTTTATTTTTTTTTTCTCGGTCTCCAAAGAAGAATAATTGTAATCCTAAGTGCCCTGAGTGGCGCTGGCGACTATGACTGAGGTGTATCATGAGCTCCTGACGGTATATTCATGGCAGTAGAAAATAACACAACAGTTTTACTAACTGGGTGTAATCTGTTACCTAAAAGTCATGTGTAATGTGCCGCAGATTTTTTTATTTATTTTATTATTACATACATAGTATTTTTATATATACCGGTATATATTCTAGCTTCATACTTGGCCGCTTGAAAAAAAATCCGATTTATTTCCACATCTGTTGAAGCTCTAGAGGAGCTCATAGTCTAATTTCCCTACAGACACAGTAGGAAACCTACGTTAGGGCCTTCGTGCTACCTAAGCAGGCCTGAAATTACTTTGCCCTAGGCCCTGAGACTCTAGAAGTCCTTGGTTAAAATTACCCCCCTCCCCCACACTTAGTGAATATTAACCTTTTTTTGGTACAGAGCTCTGTATCCCCTGCCCATAGAATTAATTGACTATATTCTGTCCTCCTGCAGCCACCACTTGAGGGCGCTCAGTAGCTCTTGCTGTATACCGTTATCCTAGCTGCAATACACTTGAGTGCCACAAGAGCGGCGCTGTTCATAGACAAAATAACTTTATGTAATAACCTCATACAACCCCCAACCACAATGATATTTTCCATAGCGCGTTGATCTCGCTCACTGTGACATACAATTATCTGTACCGTGTGATTATCTTGTGTTCAGTCTCTACAATCACCTTCCTTAGAGATTATCCAATTTTATCACAAGATTGTTAACCGCTAATTAACTTTTGACTGCGTAAATGTGATGACATTGTGCAAATATATACCTAATGCCGGCAATGTGCTGTAGACGACTTTTGGTCGACAGCCATCTTACACGACTCCTCCACACACATGCACACTCGGTGCTTCTTCGTGGTGCATGTGTATTAGGTTTATGTCCACGAGGATTGGGTAGATGAAGTCCCATTACCCAGCCCTTTATCTCCCTCCATACAAATTCGATATCTAATGCATAGGACCAGCTTAAAGGGGTTTTCCGGCGGCAAAAAATGTGAAACCAGTTATCCATTACCCCATAGGGTATGGGTTAATCTGCTGATCAGTGATCGTCTGACCACCGGGTAACTGGGGACTGAGCAATGCTTTAATGGAGGCCTGTCACCAAATCTGAAAAGCCCACCGGCATCCCTTGTCTGATCGGCGCCGTCACTCTGAGAATTTTGATGTTTTGTTTGTCCAAATCTGCTCCACTATTCTACAGATATAGGCCCTGTTAATGTTGATGCAGATTAGGGCCTACGAGCGATGTGGGCGGTAACACTGCGGTGTCCGTGTGCTGTAGCTAATAAAGCTAGTTTGCACCAAGACTAAAAAGACTTATCTTTGGAATAACCTCAACAGATTTGGATAGGCAAAATGGCTTAGGCTGACGGCGCCGTTCAGATTGGACTCGTGTCATTGGTCTCTTCAGACCTTATAAAGGGGTTTTCCGGGCTAAAAATATTGTCTGATTGGTGGCCCTCTATAGCTCCCATTGTCCCCATTGCCACCGGAACGTACAGAACAACCAATAGGTGTCTCCGTTCTTTGTGTAGTGGCCAGACCGGGTTACTGCAGATCAACTCCGTTTTGCCACTCGGATGACGGATAAGGTTGGATGTTTTTATCTTTTTCCACTCCATAATTTTTTTTTAATTTATTTCATAAATTTTTGCAATATTTAATTCCATGTGTTTTCCCTAGATCTATTTTACTATACTATTTTTTTCTGTTTTGGACCGCCCCTGTCTCCGCACACTCGCAGGCCTGTTATTTTTCAGGTTATTCCAATCCCTCGACGCTGAAAGTGTTAATCTGCAGCTAATGCCTGCCCTGCCAATCACCTATGTATGAAATATTTAATGTTTTTGTGGCGGGATTAGCAGCCTACGTTTTTTTTTAGGTGGCCTGGGACTGAGAGACAGGTGTTAAAATCCACTCCGTTTGTCAGGGATTTGTCAAGGAAAAGCTGGATTTGATATGCGGTTCCCGGGATGCGCCCATTTATTTTTTTACAAGTCACCGTCCCATATGCAGGACGTGTCGGCAAATCCTCTGCTGGCTCTTCACCCTTCATCACCTTCGTCTCCTATTCTATATCGTTAGGTGCCGAAACCTAATCCCGAGCATTATATCGCTGACTGGCTGCCTGCCTGTGGAGGATTATAATAATTTCCCGTGTGCCGCAGACCTCATCACAATCTTCAGCAGTCAAGGACTTGGTGAATGTTTTAAGCATGTGCTCGCCTTTAGGGCACGAGTGAAATACAGAAGAGGATGGAGAACTTGTGTCTGATTTATGGCTGGCTCCTGTCCATCGCCTCGTACGGTGTCCTCCTGCTTAAAGAGAACCTGTCGGGACAATTCGGGACACCACTGTTCCTTTATGGGCCCGGGCCTTTAGTATCCCAAGTACCATAAGTGGTGTATTTTCCGCCTGCCATTCATTCCGGTCGGGGTTCGCCGGCCTAAAGAACGAGCAGAACGCTTATCAAGGCTGAGGCCCCACGTTGCAGAAACGCAGCTCCTTTGTTGCAGAGGTCGCTGCGGTTTTTTGAGCCCAAACCAAGAATGGCTACAACAGGAATGGGAAATCTATAGGAAGTTTTTATACTTCTCCCTACTGCTCAATCCATTCCTGGCTATGGCTCAAAAAAGCGCAGCAAAATCTGCAACCAAAAAAAAAGCTGAGTTTCTGCAACGTGGGGCCTTAGCTGATTTTTTTTTTCCAGCTAGCTGAATTAGGCTCCCATTGCAATGAAGGCGTAGCTGTTTTGTGGCAGATTCTGCCTCAAATTCTTACGTGCGAACACCTCCTAATACTCATTCAGCTCCTGTACTGCCAATTCCAGGGCTGTTCTTCAGCGACGCCAGATGAGTATACCTTAGATTCTGTGCGCATGCGCCGGACTTCAAGCGCACCCACAGTACAGATGGGGTGTATATCAACTACACCGGTGCTGGGTACACCAAAGGTGACTAATTGGACTCGTGTCTGGGCAAACATAAGGGTAGAGTGTTTTGGTTTTGGTTTTTGATGCGGGCACGGATGACTCTACTGCGGATCTATTTAGGACATTAAACGCCTTGCGGATGGTTTAGTACATATCTAACTGACAAGTTCCCTGTAGCTGTAGTAGCGCACCATGGCCACTACACAGTCTTTGTCCCCGTCTACAGCAGAATTTTTTTTGTAGCTGAAAAACTGGATCCAATACCGATCCCAACCCACATTTCCTGAACATCCGGATATTAGACCTGTATTATAGCGTGCACCGATCTTATGTATTTTTCCGACTTTTTGGGCCTACCTCCAATCTCGGCCACTTTAACAAATTTCACTGCCTCTCTGTGTCCCACGTTGGGGGAAAAAAAAAATAAAAAATTAAAATTTATCCTCTTCAAATTTTTTGCGGCATCTGCTTTGTGCGAAACCGTTTTTCGCATCATTTGCTCAAATTAATCCATTTTACAAGATATTGTGTTACCCTCCGGCGGTTAAGTATCACGTCCTGGGCTAGTAATTGGGTAATTAGTAATAATTGACCGGCTTCATGATGTATTGTTTAGACCCGCCGTACTGTAGTTGCGGCCGTGCTTACTCCCTCTCTCTCCCCTCACGCGGCGAATGGCGCGCGGTGCCGTATTTTCCGCTAGTTTTCTCCAGCTGCGGTGGTTTGCAGATGTATGGCGCGTTCATTGAGTTCTCTATGCTGTTTATAATTCAGGCATTTAAGAACAACCTAGCAATTTGCCTTGCATGTTAAATTACACGTCAGGGTTTTTCCTCCGGTACAGTCTGGCGGTTGACCCAGTAGGATATGTTTCCTAACCTCGTATCTCGCCTGTACCAAGCACATAATCCACACATACTAGCCTCCCACTATATTTTGTAGCTGCAGTAAAGGAGAAACACTAGACCTTGTAACACATTCTTTTATTGTGTAATGGATGTTTTACCTTCACTGTTTGCAAAAGCAGGAAAAAAAAAAAAAATCTCAACGCTAAATGGCTGCGGACCATAAATAGCAAATTACAGCAAATATTCTGAATCCGCATACGGTGCCGTCAAGTACCGCCGCGGCAAGTCGCAAGAAGAATTATGTCTAAATATATATATATATATATATATATATATATATATATATATATATATATATATATATATATATATATATATATATATATATATATATATATATGAGCCGCCATATGGTGCTTCCATACGGCATGGTAGCATTCCAATGGGATAATATGGCCTACGATGGAACCTGCAAATTTAAAATTCCATTATGGCCATGAATTTTTCTGCCGATGTCGGGTTACAGATGTGTGAGGTCCAAGGTGCAATTCACACAACCATAGTATGCAAATATTCCACCGTTATAGATATCTATGATGTATGGGCTGAGTTTGGGGCCTTAGGCTCACAGGACTTGCAGCTGTTCATATATTACAGGCCTTATTCGCGCGACCGTTCCATTTTTCACGTGCCAAAATACACATTGGTCCATATATTGGTCCATACAAAATACACATTGGTCCATATTTTTTTTTTTTGCTCCCCCTATCAGTATGTCTTTCGAGTATGGGAGGAAATCCATGCAAAAACGGGGAGAACATACAAACACTTTGCAGATGTTCCTGGCAGGATTCGAACCCAGGACTCCAGAGCTGCAAGGCTGCAGTGCTAACCACTGGGCCACCGTGTTGAACTTCTTAAAAAGTAGCACTATACTGCGACATGTAAACCCCAGTTTTAGGATGTCCTCCAGACATGCCTTTTTGGCTATAAAGGTTGTCACCTCTCCTCCAATGGCAACGACTATATACCATCAGGGCAAAGAATGACCGGTAAAGAGGTGCTTTTATTGTGGAGGTCCTTTTGGTGTGTAGGTCCTTTTTGTAAGGAGGTCCTTTTGGTGTGGAGGTCCTTTTAGTAAGGAGGTCCTTTTGGTGTGGAGGTCCTTTTAGTAAGGAGGTCCTTTTAGTAAGGAGGTCCTTTTGGTGTGGAGGTCCTTTTAGTAAGGAGGACCTTTTAGTGTGGAGGTCCTTTTGGTGTGTACGTCCTTTTGGTGTGTACGTCCTTTTGGTGTGTACGTCCTTTGGGTAAGGAGGTCCTTTGGGTAAGGAGGTCCTTTGGGTAAGGAGGTCCTTTGGGTAAGGAGGTCCTTTTAGTAAGGAGGTCCTTTTTGTGTGGAGGTTCTTTTACATCTATGAAAAGCCTGTGGCATAGGCATATGTGCCGTCCTCCTTATCTAGGGTGTCATCACCTAACCAAATAAAAGGGCATGTGAGTGAGCCTATAGTCACGGTTTGGCGGTACAATACGGTACTGAAAAAGGGTCATTTGGGGTATTTTCCTCGGGCTGAGCTTAAATATCCCAATTTTTGGGATTTTCAGCATTGGTAAATATGAGTGTGGCACAAAGGGCTCATCAATAATGTGTGAATTTGTTTGTAGATTGTTGGCTGTGCCTTAGGACTGTTCAGAACCTACATTGCCCGATAGGCTTTGGCCCTTGTACCAATGGAATTTTTCAGTATTCCTGTCGATATTTGACCACCTTATTAATGTCCCGTGAATAGTTTGGGGGAGGGGCTTGCTTCCTTTGCAGCATTACGCTTTCCTGAGACTTTTATGCTGTGCTTCCGCAGCCGTGCCAGTTAATCGATAGTATTTATCTCAGGTTTACCCAAAACATGGAAAAACAAATTAAAATGATGGAAGTGCAAACACATTTTCTCATTAGCGGTGACGGGAGTGGGGTGAACGGAGAGCAAATACCATTTTTATCCCCCGGTTTTGAGTAGTGTTTGCTGTTAATGAAGTCCTCTCCCTGTACTTTGCATATGGTTCACTGTCAGATAATTTAACACCAGGAAATCTGCCTTGAATAAATTAGAATATATTTGCAAATTAATTGGTTAATTAGATTTTAGACATCTCCTGGGGACAGGGCGGATACAGATGTGTTGCTTCAGGTTCTGAACGAGGGAGAAGTCTAGAGCAGGTATGGCTGAGGACCTGAAGGTTCTTGGGTCAGGGCCCGTTTCATAGTCCTTATGAAGTTCTCAGGAGACCATTGTGTTTGGACTGAACTGCGTTGTCGTGGTCCATGGACGTGGTCAAGGTGCCAACAAAAATAGTGTTCTATGGTTGTATTGGGCCCGTTACTGGAAATGAGTTGGTCTTACTACTATGTTTTCTATTGCCTGACCTTATGGTCCTTGTTATTGCTGAGCCTAACCTAAAACCGTAGACCCACCAGAGAATCTTCTGTGATAAATCGCAACTTTTTGGATTTTCAACTCATTCCGCAACATCCTATAGAATTAGCATCATAATATCTAGCTGCCCCTTTCTATCATTTATTGGAAATTTTTGGAGTTTTTTTTTGGTTTTCTTTATTATAAATGGTAGACATTTTTTAGATGCCGAATAGGTTAAAAATGAAATGCGTCGCCCAATATTTTCTATAGAAAGTTGCCGAATATTTTTGAAAAATATCCACCTCTCCTTCCATTCAACGGGGTCGCCCACCAATCCCTACTTCGTGGTCCCTCTAGATAGAAAATCTGACTATTCCGACACCTCTTTTGTCAATGATGGGTTGAATGATAGTGGTGACGTTTTCGGTGTTGTCAGGAAGAAGTAGAGGCCAATGGGGCACCTGTGAAGGGTTGAAACTTAATTTTGAATTTTTTTAAATTGCTTAAGAAATTTTTTTAAAAAAATTAGAACATAGACGGCCCCTTTAAGGAAAATTGTAATAAATTGTGGGGGGGGGGGATTGTGTATTTTTTAGATCTATATTTATATCTGTTGTTGAGCGATTTTTATTTTATTTTTTTCTTATATATGGCGCCTATAACCCGCTTTACCTAATTGCCTGAAAACTGACAAAATTAATGATTTTTTTTAGGTTTTTCTCCCCAGAATTGATACAGTTTTCCCTTCTTGCTTATCTCAGCAGAGATAAAAATTTAAATTGGCTTCCTCAGCTGTAAAATGGCGTTCCCCGGTGGCATGCCTGGGTATTATATACAATCATCATAATTGTAATGCCTAGGAAAAAAAAAAAAAAAAAGCATCTAGCGAGCTTTCCTCTGTTCCTGACACACATCCATGCCGCACGATTTAATGAAACCCCTTTATATGCCAGGATTTTTTTTTCCCCTTTCCTACCATATTACACCGTTAAGGAAAATGGTATTCTGTATTCCCTTGTTAGCTGAGAAATGTGTTTCCACCATTACAGGGTCAGAGGCGGAAGGGTTTCTGTCACTTAATTTGTGTGCAGTGGCCATACTGCAAACCGAAAAACACTGCTGACAGAACGGATCTGTCATACTGATGTATGGAGAATGAAGTATGAGGAGGTAGTTATAGAGGATATGTTATTAGGGAAAATCCAAGTGACAAAAGCTCCCGCTTTGTTTGTCCCTCAGTCCTTTAAGCAAAAATCACATTTGCGGAGTCTTAAAGGGGAACTCCTTTTTTTTATTTTACGCTGAGGAAGCCTTTGATACCACTTTTGGGCCTAAAATGTATATATGGGAAATGTGTAAATCCCTTATTTTTTATTTTAGAGTGGTCATAAAATGCCATCTTTTTTCAAATCTTTTACTGGGTGGAGCTTAATAGTCACATGACCTTAAAGGGATCCTATCCTTAAAACTTTATTTTTTCTCTCCAACACGTCAGAATAGCCTTAAGAAAGGCTATTCTTCTCCTACCTTTAGATGTCTTCTCCACCCCGCTGTTTGGTATATAATCTGTTTTTTGTCGGTATTTAAAGGAGTTCTCTCATAGCACTGGGGGCGTCCCCAATGCTGCCAGAGAACTCTTCAGCACCGTCTCCATCTTCTTCAGGAACGGGTCTTCTTCCAGCAGTGGCTTTAAACTTCTAGGCCTCAGGCAGCCAACTGCAAATGCCTGCCGGTCACAAGAAAATGGCCGCTTACAATACAGTGTAAGCGGCCATTTTCTTGTGCCGGGCAGGCTTGCACAGTCGGCTTTGCCTGAGGCCTGGAAGTTTGAAGCCAACCCCCGGAAGAAGACGCGAAGAAGACCCGTTCCTGAAGAGGATGGAAGTGGCCCTGGAGAGTTCTGGCAGCATTGGGGACGCCCCCAGTGCTGCGAGAGAACTCATTTACATACCAACAAAAACTGGATTATATACCAAACGGCAGGGCGGAGAAGACATCTAAAGATAGGAGAAGAAATAGCCTTTCTTAAGGCTATTCCTAAATGGTAGTGAGAAAAAAATTAAGTTTTAATGATGGGATCCCTTTAACCTACTAAATCAGACCATACACTTTCTATAGCTTTTGGCTGAATGATGTCTCTGCCAGTGACTATTCCTCCCAAAATCAGGCAAGTGTGCATGTCCTCAATGCAGAAAGGGAGATCGGCATCTCTGGCATCAACTTATCTTGCCTGAGGACAGAAGTATTGGGCATGTTGAAGTCAATAGGTCCAATCCCTTCTGTTTTTCAGAATGCGTCCTTCTGGGGAAAGGCAGGACACCCCACAAACACATAGTAAAGGGTTATAAACACATGGCTGATACCTTTACTGATTTGAGGGGGGTGGGGCCGCCGACAAAAAAAATAAAAAATAGCCAAAATGTATTACATTAAAATAAATGGGAGGCCATAAAGTAGACAAGTGTTCGTTGTAATCCTGAGTTCAAGCTCTGAACCAGATTAGGACCCCACTCCTTGATGCCCATGTACCCTAATATGGGGCACAGAAAGACGTTACCTTCATGAGACCACCCCCTTAATTAAATAAAATGTATTAACAATTACGGTAATTTGTTAATTTTTTTTTCGCATTTTGTTTTTAGGATTCGGTGCCACTATTTGTGGGCGGATGAGGACATGCATTTATTTAGGATATTTTACCAGAAAAGTTACTTTGAGCCGCTCATCTCATTTTAAGTATAACCCGGGGCATAATACAGAATGGCATACACTACGGAAACCGTAATCAACGGCTACAAATGGAGGTCTCGCCTGACACCGGGAAGCCGGCGAGGGCAGATTTACAGGCATTGGCTGGGGAGCAGAAAAATCCTACATCATTCTGATCACCCCGGCCCGGGAGCTCTCGTAGCCAACACCTCTTAGTCCGGGCCTCGCGATCTCAACAACTAAACAGACACCTGCATAGCAATATATATATATATATATATATATATATATATATATATATATATATATATATATATATATATGACACCATATTCTAATAATTCTATATTTTTATTTTTTAAAAAAGTAAAAGATTATTAAGAAATTCTGAGCAATTTGAGTGATTTTTTTTCCTCAGTTGCTATACTAGTATTTTACATTAGCAATTATGAAGTGTCTCGTCATGTAGAGTAGAAAATATATTAAATACTGTATAGAGTTTCCCAGTATGTAAAAAAAAAAAAAAGGCCCTTGCTCCCACTCGGGGTCCCTAGGCCCTTGCCACCACTCGGGGTCCCTAGGCCCTTGCCACCACTCGGGCTCCCTAGGCCCTTGCCACCACTCGGGCTCCCTAGGCCCTTGCCACCACTCGGGCTCCCTAGGCCCTTGCCACCACTCGGGCTCCCTAGGCCCTTGCCACCACTCGGGCTCCCTAGGCCCTTGCCACCACTCGGGCTCCCTAGGCCCTTGCCACCACTCGGGCTCCCTAGGCCCTTGCCACCACTCGGGCTCCCTAGGCCCTTGCCACCACTCGGGCTCCCTAGGCCCTTGCCACCACTCGGGCTCCCTAGGCCCTTGCCACCACTCGGGCTCCCTAGGCCCTTGCCACCACTCGGGCTCCCTAGGCCCTTGCCACCACTCGGGCTCCCTAGGCCCTTGCCACCACTCGGGCTCCCTAGGCCCTTGCCACCACTCGGGCTCCCTAGGCCCTTGCCACCACTCGGGCTCCCTAGGCCCTTGCCACCACTCGGGCTCCCTAGGCCCTTGCCACCACTCGGGCTCCCTAGGCCCTTGCCACCACTCGGGCTCCCTAGGCCCTTGCCACCACTCGGGCTCCCTAGGCCCTTGCCACCACTCGGGCTCCCTAGGCCCTTGCCACCACTCGGGCTCCCTAGGCCCTTGCCACCACTCGGGCTCCCTAGGCCCTTGCCACCACTCGGGCTCCCTAGGCCCTTGCCACCACTCGGGCTCCCTAGGCCCTTGCGCCACTCCTGAGAGCACCACTGCTATTATATTTACTGTATATCTTTTTTCTGCTTTAAGACAGTACCTCTCTTGGTATAATTTAAAAAAAAATATATTTTTTTTAATTTCTTATACATTTTGTAAATTGTACATTTTTTTTCCCTCACCTCCGAGTGGGAGATTTCACTTTCACCTGCCGTGTCGTCTTATTTTTACCACTCTTTCAGTAATTCAGTATTATTTCTAAGGTTAAACCTATTCACTTACTGGAGCAAATGATTTCTCCATTAGTGATTGAAAGCTGTCCATTGACATTATTGATTTGTGTAGGAAGGCTGGAGCTTGTTAATTGGGCCCCTTCCTGGCTTCGGGGCTTGTGGACAACGATAGAAGATACGGCCGCTGAGGTATTTCATCAGTGCCGGTAGCAATATCGATATATGTTCTAATTATAACCCTTCTATAGAGACCAGCTTTACATTTATGACCTTAAAGGGGTCGTAAACTTTTTATAAACAAAGCTCTCTGGTTGCGAACTAGCGATCGTGTGATATACCGTAGACCGCTCTCCGAACCCCCTTTAAATCGCCAGCTGTCGGGGCCTGCTGGCACATGTAGTCCGCCGGCAGCTGTGGTGTTATGGGTTGACTACGTCTGTGTGAAGGAAACCTGACTCTGAGATTCTGAGAAGGTCTCGGCCATCTGTACTGTGGGAGAGGGAGATGAGAGGAACATCTGTTTGGAAATATAGCTGGAATATTTTGGCTCTCCTGAGTTAGTGCCTCAGCGGGAAAGCGAGCGGTGCAAACCTGAGGTGGAGGAGAATTGTGTGCAGAATTGTGCAAGGAATTCCAGGGCAAGGGCCGGAACTAATGGCTTACTGACAAGGAGAATACTCTGAGACTGAAGAATATACAGATACAAGCGCACAGATGCAGATACGGATTTTTTAGGAATTTTTTTATACATATAATTTTATTTTATTTTTTAAATTTTTTTTGTATTTATATATGCATCAAAAAAATTTAAGGGGGTGGTCTCCAGTATTGGTCAAGAGTAGAGATGAGCAAGTACTGTTCGGATCAGCCGATCCGAACAGCACGCACCATAGAAATTAATGGATGCACCTGGTACTTCCGCTTTGACGGCGGCCGGCCGCTTAACCCCCCGCGTGCCAGCTATGTCCATTCATTTCTATGCGAGCGTGCTGTTCGGTTCGGCTGATACGAACAGTACTCGCTCATCTCTAGAAGAGTCCTTGCATCTTTAAACCACGCCCCTTCCCTTAACCATGCCCCTTTTCTACTAGGCCATGCCCCATTGTCAAACAAGATGTAGAAGTTTCTAAAACTTTTTGGCAAGTTACGATAGAGTTCGGATTTATTTAAATGGGCTCTAGCATTAGATTTTCCAGTTTTTAGATAAACACATGCCTGAAGGCTAATCAGAGGAAGCAGCCCCCCCTGGTTTTTCTGAATTGTCGTTAAAACGTATATGTAATTCAGTCCTACCCTGCACAGTGGGCTTTCTGTGCACCCCCCGCATCATAGCTTGTTCACGCCCTCCTCTCTTTTTTTGACTGCCTCCTCCTTGCGATTCACTGCGTCCAGCCTGGCAGTTTCGACTGAAATCTCGCACATGCGAAGTAGCTAATGCGCACGCTCCCGTGCAATTTTTGCGTAGAGAACTGCTCCATTCCCCTGATAACTACGCGAGCGTGCTGCGCATGCGCAGTACGGTTGCAATGTTCTCTACAGGAAAATGACGCTGTAGCGTGCGCAGTAGCACTTGGGAGGGAGCGCTACTGCACATGCGTGAGATTTTGATCGAAACCGCCGGGGGGGGGGGGGGGGGGGGTGTTGGGGTGTAAGTTTGCATGGAACTCCCACTGTGCACGGCAGGACTGATTTACTTATGTTTTAATGGTAATTCAGAAAAAATGGGGGGGGGGGGGGGTTCAAATACGATTGGCCGCCTTAAAGGCTATTCAGGCATATGTTTATCTAAAAACCGGAAAATCTAATGATGGAACCCCTTTAACTAAATCTATCCCCGTCCCATGAAAACACTTTGAGGGGGTGCTCCTGATTCTTTTATTCTTTTTACACTTTTTTTTGCTTGCTGCATATTCCTTACAAAATTATGGAAACGATCAAATAATTCCCATTAGTGATGATATGTGCTCCCCGTCCCCTACAGCTTTTATTGCGGGCCTGTGTATTGAATCACTCAGTAGAATGAGCCATTGACACGTTTCGTTCTGATCTCAGGCGGTCCACTGCTCTGGAGAAGCGTCAGTTTATCACAAAGATGACCCATTGATTTTTATAGGCACGTGTAATACTTCATTTTCCCAGTGGTGGCACTGTAGGCTCATTGAACACTCGATGCCAAGTTCCTCCCAGATGATCGTGTTATTATCAGAGTTTACACCTATATAAAAAGCGTATAGATCGGCCCACCCCTTTAATTATATGTTTTTGCCACGTTTTCCAAGCAGGGAAGGAACCTTGATGTGATTTGTGGCCTGTCAGTGACTACACTTTAATTGTCCATGGCGTCTTGTATACCGAGGATACAGCTTTAAATGTAAGACTTGTTTTTACAGCATCGACTTTTTGCGCCTGTGCGTTTGGGCGAAAACAGACTCTTGGTGATTTTTTTTTTTTTTTTTAATCCTTGTCCCAGGAGAGTGATTCTCGGAGAAAGACACAGCAGATAATAGAGGACTGTGGGAATACCCGTGTACCACACAGGCTATTTTTGTGTGATGAGCTGTCACAGTGTTTTACCTTCCTTGCCAGTGGATGTACCCCGCTGCTAGGCCGAGCCTGTCAGTCATTGTGCCCTGAAGGCCTATTTCACGCCCTCTTTTCCAGCCAACATGAAATTGCATTAGAAAACTCTGTGAATTCTAACTCCCAGTACAGAAATAATGCATCAGTCAAACAGCGCAAGGTTTTAACCTCCATATTCGGGATGCGGAATTTGTTTTCATAGCCCAGAACTGGCGCCCACATAGAGCGACGGCAACGAAAAGCAAATATTCTGTTTAATATCCCTTCAGTCTGTATTAACCTGAGATAACTTTTAGGAAGAACAAGTCTGTCCGGGTCCTCCTGTCACTTTACTGATTTGTCAGCGCGTCTTCTTGAAGTGGTCACACGGGGTTAATGCGCAATTTGGCAGCGATTGGGAGTAAGGGACGTCCAAAGCGGTCTTGAAGCCTCGGAATACTGTGTATAGAAAATCTAGCAGTAAGCTGATCAATTCCCTACATGGATACGGATGTACAACTGTGTCTTAAAGGCAATGTTCACCTTCTGAATCTTTTTGGTTACTCAATGGGAAATAACAAAAAAAAATAGTTTAGAATATCCATTTGCAGGACAGGTTATCCTCTATTCAGGATTTTGATCTCATGGCCAGAGCGGGAAGTGGTTACTTTGTGGTAGTACACCAACAACCCACTGTGCAATGTTTAATTTCACCTGCGGAGGCACTGTAGGAAAACTGTACACTCACTGACAGATGTTTCCACAGATTACAATGGAACCCTGTGAGCTCTAACAGGATGGCACTTAGTCATTAGGTCAAGTAGGGATTGTCCTAGGTGGAAAACTCCTTTAAATTTGCAATCCGTGACCTTCTATCCGCCGCTTTTTCTGCGAGAAGCCGGAAAACACCGGCCTATTTTACATAGGATTAGCATATCACTTAGGCAGTGGAAGAACATCTTGATCCCGAGACTCGAACGTCCCTGCAGTTCAGCTACTCAAGGCTGGAAAAAAAAAATCTTACAATTTGCATGATATCCTTCATGTATGTAATTGTATCCGGTACGGCTTGATATTTGAGCGGCTGATGAGCTTCTGACCATGTTAAACCTCATTACAATATGTTCAGCGGGATCAATTATCAATGCTTTTAGAGCGCGCAATCAACGCGGTTCGGAAATGGCTCTGCGGTCAAGGAAACCCCACTGGGTAGAAGAGCTGTGCCGGCAAAAAATAGCGTGAGCCTAGCCGTAGCCTAGCATGAAGTGGCAGTGCGATTGATATGAATGGTGAGAAGTGAATGATTCCTCCTATAATCATGCTCAAGGGGGTAAGCTGGTAGAAGCTGTGCCTGGTCTTAATGAGACTCGGCTACGTTCAGCATACTAAGTTTGTATGTTCTTGTCAGACCTCTAGTGGTGGTTTTTGGAATTGCGAGATCCTTGAAATTTTTTAAAATCTTTACCATCGTACCCGTTCCATTGAGTGTTTTTGCAAATTTTGAGAAGTCCATTTTTTTCCACTCGATTATTTTATATAATTTTATCATTTCTACTAGACGTATTTCTTATACTCCTCGAAATCTCTCCACCGAATATCGGATCAGGTCTTAATATGCGACCGAGCGAGCTTATAGGGCAAGATAAGAAGCGCCAGGTCCCGGCCCTCAGGTCCCGGTGTATTATGAAGCTCTTCGATGGACGGTATATTAATGGCCGCCTCGAATAATATATATTATACCCCAGGCGTTTGTCTGACATAAAGCAGAATGCTTGTGTTTCTGCTCTGTCAAGCAATGGGATTTGTCAAGGAGATCTGGTTTGAGGATGACAAATCTGACCCTTTGCTTAATAAATGATTGAAATCTCGGCTGTTCTGCTGGGTAAAGCTTGATAAATAATGGATTGGATTGCAGGGAGACTTAGCACATGTAAGCGCACGGTGCAGAGCTGTGAAGGGACTGCGTCTCTGCTTAGGATGAAGAATAGACCTTCTTTGGACACTTATCTTCCAAGCAGAGCATATGACGAAGCAAGCGTTTGCACTTTTTTAGTTGCCAACCTATAGATCGGCACCGAACCTGTTCTGTGATGATAAATTAAAGGGATTTTGTGGCTTAAAGGGGTTTCCAGGATTTGGAGAAATCTCAGGGGCAGCTGGGATTGGTGTAAAAGAAAAACAGACCTACTAACCTATGGCCAGTGCTTTGTTGTCTGGTCCCGATACCCCGTCCTACACGTGCTGGACCTAACATGGTGGTTTGGTGGTGGCACCTTATGGCATGAGTGTTATTTGACCGGCATGTGATACAATTATTTATAAGGCATTGTGCATGGCCATCCGGTGTAAGGTTGTCTGGTCCCGATACACCTTCCTTCACGTCCTGGACCTCACATGGTGGTTTGATGGCACCTTATGGCATGAGTGTTATTGGACCAGCATGTGACACGTTTATTTATAAAGCATTGGGCATGGCCATCCGGTGTAAAGTTGTCTGGTCTCGATACCTCTTCTTTCACGTGCCGGATCTAACATGGTGGTTTGGTGGCACCTTATGGCATGAGTGTTATTTGACCGCCATGTGACATGGTTATATATAAGGCATTGGGCATGGCCATCTGGTGTAAAGTTGTCTAGTCCCAATACCCATTCCTTCACATGCCAGATCTAACATGGTGGTTTGGTGGTGGCACCTTATGTCATGAGTGTTATTTGACCAGCATGTGACACGGTTATATATAAGGCATTGGGCATGGCCATCTGGTGTAAAGTTGTTTGGTCCCAATACCTCTTTTTTCACGTCCCGACCTCACATGGGGGTTTGGTGGTGGCATCTTATGGCATGAGTGTTATTTGACCGGCATGTGACACAGTTATTTATAAAGCATTGGGCATCGCCATTCGGTGTAAGGTTATCTGGTCCCAATACCTCTTCCTTCGCGTGCCGGACCTCACATGGTGGTTTGGTGGTGGCACCTTATGGCATGAGTGTTATTTGACCGGCATATGACACTGTTATTTATAAGGCATTGGGCATGGCCATTCGGTGTAAAGTTGGCATATATGCTCCTATTTTTGTATTCCTATAATGGTGTGGTCTTTGGCCTTCCGTGACATCATGTGTGCACCATTGGTGGACTTCCATGTTGCATGTCCATGTTGTTTGTTAATTTTCAAAAAATCCTATGGGTTTTCTACAAAAAGTTGAACGGGGAAGACACACATCTCAAGTAGACATGCCACTCACTAATTCAGTACTTGGACCATACCATGTCCATATTCTGGTTTTCCACTTCGAGACACATCTCCTGTCTCTCTTTCCTTGTAGAACTTGTGAATGAATTCATCCAAAGACCCCGTATCAAAATAGAAACCTGGACTACCGGTGTCACGACCTCTTAGCTACACCTCTCCTCCATTTCTGAGATGTCTTCCAGAATCTGAACCTTGAAGTCGATCTATTCCGTCTAGTCGAAGGCTTTAAAATGGCCCTGTGATGTATTTTTGGAGATAATTCTAATCCCTCTTAATATTCTAAGCCTGAATACATTTCATCACATTGCCAAGTGATTTTTTATTATTTTTTTTTCTTAAGTTTTCAGAACTTCAATTTGCATTTTAAGCATGGAGACGGAACATTTATTGAAGAACCAGATCTTTTTATTTCTACACTCGCATAGAAGGCACGAGTCCTTTTAGTCGATGACCTCTCTCAATATAGACGTCGCGTTGGAGCCGAAACGCCAGTTTTCTCGAAGCAGGAAGGGGACGGAATCTTCCACTAGCTTCCCTTAAGCAACCTTTAATTCCTTCGGCTTATTTCAAGGTCGGCAAATACCATTATAGAGGAGCATTAAAATTTCCGCAGAAAGGAGGCAGTATGTTTGATTTATGGAATAATTATCTAGCTTTAGCTCGGTCTTTGCCAGAAAATTACATCCATTTTTTTATGGGACCGTGAGGTATTATCTCCAGGAAAATGATAATTAAACACCTGTGAAATCAATTAGCCCTTTGAGCGGGGAGAAAAATTGTATTTCGAATGATATTTTGTCACTTGCAAAACTTTTTGTGGTTTTTGAGTTCTTAGAATAACACGGTAAGAGGAATGGCTTCCTGCGCGTCTGTGATAAAGTTGACTCCGGTGACTGATATTTATGGTCGCGCTAGAGGAGTCATTTTACTTTGCGGCATGGATTATTAAACATCTGTTTCATTAAAATGCATGCAAACGCTTTATCAACAGGGTTCTCCGTGTCGGAGATTTTTTTTTTTTTTATGACTGTATAGAGATCAAAAATGTCTGCCGCCTGTGCTGTGTTTTGAGGAACAGAGGCATAGCCAGTACTGAGTGGGGCTTGTTCTACTTGTGTCCTTTTAAAGGGGGTGCTTTGGACATAGATCCTCAAAAGGAGGATTGTTCAGGCTTCGGTCATCAAGGATATTGGTTCTTAAGAAAGGTTACTTTGGTCTGCAAAGAAGGCCGTTATGGGTATTGATCCTCAAGGAACATTGCTTCTCTTACCAATGCATTGGTCATCAAGGATGTTTTCAAGGTGTTGCTCCTCGAGGAAGATGTGTGGGCATTTTTCTCAAAAACGGTTAAATTGGGCATTGGTGCTTCAGCAAGGTTGCGAAAGCATTCCTCCACTAGACTTGCTTTGGGCACTGATCCTCGAGGAGAATTGCTTTTGGGCTCTGATCCTCAAGGAGAGTTTCTTTTGGGCACTGATCCTTCACTAGACTTGCTTTGGGCACTGATCCTCGAATAGAGTTGCTTTGCACACTGGTCCTTGTGCAGAGTTGCTTTTGAGCACTGGTCCTCGAGGAGAGTTGCTTTGTGCACTGGTCCTCGAGGAGAGTTGCTTTGTGCACTGGTCCTCGAGGAGAGATGCTTTGGGTACTGATCCTCGAGGAGAGTTGCTTTTGAGCACTGGTCCTCGAGGAGAGTTGCTTTTGGGCACTGGTCCTCAAGGAGAGTTGCTTTGGGTACTGATCCTCGAGGAGAGTTGCTTTTGGGCTCTGATCCTCACGGGGAGTTGATATGGGCACTGGTCTTCTAGGAGAGTTACTTTGGGCTCTGGTCCTCAAAAAGAATTGCTTTGGGCACTGAACTTAAGTAATATTTCTTTCAACACTGGTTCTCAAATATATTTTTCAGGTACATACAAATTTTGCAAGAGGGTTAAGGGTGCGCTATAGACCGTCATGTATCCAAAGTCCTAACAAGGTCCATATGACCTTCAGGACTGGGTTAAAATCCTTGCCGGGACTGAAATTTCCCCAAGGTGGGACTATTAAAGGATTATCTTATCTTATATGCTGCTGACTTTACAAGGGGGTAATCCAAGGGTTGTGTTTAGAAGAATTCCAACTCAGAGATAATTTACCTGTGTTCTCGAAATTCTGAAGAGGGAGTAGTGTCTTTTTGTTTTTAGGTCATTTTACCAGCAAATAACATGGAAATATTCAGCGTTTTGGGCCAGTTTGGGCAATCTATTATATCTAATAAAGTTACATCACTCATACACCTTCTATTTATGCATCAGTATATGCTGAAACAATTTTGGCAGACCCCTTGGCCCTGCACCTGGATGCATTTAGTCATTTCAGATGCGGAATTAAACATTGAGGATATGATCTAGCACACTCCATGATCCCAATGTAATACCTTCCACAAGCGTCTTACATTTTGCACCCTGCGGGTCTCGTCTGATATGTTGGCGGCCGTGGTCACCGTTCCAATCAGAGCTCTTAGTTCTCACATTCCCGCTCTGTTCTGATTGCTGTTCATTAAGGATAACAAGGTCGTTTTCAAGGCATACGTATCACGTCTATATTAATACTCGACTTTGCTTTTGCTCTTACAACCCAAGGTGACTAAAAAGCCAACTGAAGAGAACTTTTTTATTTTTTAAATTGATCCAAATTATTAGTCAAAGTTTGTAAAATTAGGAGGCTTCTAATTTATGATGAGTTATTCTTGGTTGATATTGATGTATTAAAATTGTTAAAAGGGTCACTTTGGTGTGAGTCGAGGGGCCGGAAACCCCTGAAGGTTGAAATTTTAGGAATGCCGGTTCTGTTTATTCCTCCTAAAAAATAAAATAAAAAATAAAAATGTATGGTAAATAACGGATTAGGGGGAAGCCAGGGAGTGACCATGATTTTATGGCATATACTAGAGGCAACAACGTAAGATAACACCCGTCTGTGCTGGAGTGATGACCTCTAGGGTTGAACCGATCTTGAGATTTCAGATTTCGTTTTTAGAATCTGATTTTTAAACATTTTCCAGCCGATCCTGATCGTGAAATTTGCTCGATCGCCGATCGGAATCCGATCTTTTCTGATCCCGATTGCTCAACCTTAATGTTAGCTTTTCCCACAATGATTGACCAGTAGCCAAGCATTGTGGGAACTAACGTGAGACCTCGATCCCGCCTAAAAAGATCGGGATCGGAATTCCGATCGTGAAATTTGCTCAATCGCCGATCGGAATCCGATCCCAATCGCTCAACCCCAATGACCTCATATAAAGCACCACCTAGGTGGCTTCCATAGGTCCTAATTGTTCCTGGTCCTCTGCATATTCAGTGACATCTATGTTATCAAAGTCATCCATACAGTTAAAAATTTGTTCTCCTTTGGGTGACCACCTCCACCACCGCCATAGCTTGATGAAACCAATTGGACCCATCTTCGATTTGGGTTTGGTATTCCTCATTGGTTTCCAAGATTCCTGTAGATCGGTGACCTGATTTGGTGATTCGGTTCCTCACCAACTAAGAGCAGAATCCATCGTTCCTTGGTTGCTTTTTTCCCCAAAAATAGTGTCACCTTTATATAGGTTGCATGTTTTTTTCAGCTTAGTCCTATTTGTTTCCGCGGACTAGATCTCGAATACCAGACCCAACGAATGGATAGAAGAAACAGCACCAGCCATGGTTTTCTAATCCTGAACAACCCTTCTTCATACAAGGTTGCGTCGATGGGACCGTCAACTCTCATGTGAAATCTCCGTAGACTGAAGAGATCCCATACTGTGCCTCCACGTACATTATCTCTTCTGTATCGGACGCCTGATTCGGTTATAAAACTTTGATAAGAATAGGCAGTGAATGATGACTAAGGCTGGGAAAATAAAGGAGATAAATTGTGGATTACGTCTAGTGTAGTACAAGCTACGGCTCCCATGGCGCCTTGGTTAGTTTCCCATCTCTTAAGTGCAGCGACTTGGGAGGACAACGCTAGTAGGAAGGCATGCGGTGGCTGATTAGACACTGCAGGGTCTCTGCAGACAGCCTCTGTTACCAAGGATAACGTCAAAAGCAGAGTCTCAAGCAGCTGCTTAATCCTTACATTGATTGACAAGGTCGACACATCAATGCAGAAATTACAGGAGAACCATTTTTCAGCTGGATATTCTTTGAGGGAAAGCAGATTGGCAATGTTCAGCCTCCAGGAAAAGGGTTAAAGCTACTTGTACCACGTACATCTCCCAGGAGCCGAGCCTTGAATCATTTTATGGGGAAAAAAAATAGTGTCATTGGTCGTCTCTCGTGTTAATTTTTGATATGTTTGAAATGTTTGCCGTCGTTTAAGCAGGGTTTCCGCCGACACTTCTGCATTAAACATGATCTCTCCCATTAATCTGATGTAGACGTCCTAAACCCCCTGACTGGTTTATTGGTATTTATAGTTTTTGGAATTCGGGAATGTTATCTGTAAAGGAGGCAGTCATGTTTTTTACATGCCGAGACGGCTCTTGAAATACGGTAGGAAATAAAATAAACATGGGGCTTGGAGGATTTTCAGGACAGACTTGGGTTTTCAGCCATTACCTTTTAGTAGTATTGATTTTTATGAAATCTGGAATGAGATGCAAAAAAAAACCCCACTATTTTCAGATGAGCGACCCTGTCGAATGTTACTTTGGGTTGTCGCTGCGGAATGTCAAAAATATCTAAACTTATTGTGGACACCTATAAATCATCTTCACCCTTCATGTAGTTGAATTGTTCTTTAGGAATTTGCTGTTATGGTATTTTTACTGTAGCAATCGTTGCACTTGACCCACCATCATTGCAGTTGACCCAGCATTGTGGCACTTGACCCCCCCCCCCCCCCATCATTGCAATTGACCCACCATTGTTGCAATTGACCCAACATAGTTACACTTGAGCCACCATTGTTGCACTTGACCCACCATTGTTGCACTTGACCCACCATTGTTGCACTTGACCCACCATTGTTGCACTTGACCCACCATTGTTGCACTTGACCCGCCATTGTTGCACTTGACCCACCATTGTTGCACTTGACCCACCATTGTTGCACTTGACCCACCATTGTTGCACTTGACCCACCATTGTTGCACTTGACCCACCATTGTTGCACTTGACCCACCATTGTTGCACTTGACCCACCATTGCTGCACTTGACCCACCACCGTTGCACTTGACCCACCACCGTTGCACTTGACCCACCACCGTTGCACTTGGCCCACCACCGTTGCACTTGACCCACCACCGTTGCACTTGGCCCACCACCGTTGCACTTGACCCACCACCGTTGCACTTGACCCACCACCGTTGCACTTGACCCACCACCGTTGCACTTGGCCCACCACCGTTGCACTTGACCCACCACCGTTGCACTTGGCCCACCACCGTTGCACTTGACCCACCACCGTTGCACTTGACCCACCACCGTTGCACTTGACCCACCACCGTTGCACTTGACCCACCACCTTTGCACTTGACCCACCACCGTTGCACTTGACCCACCACCGTTGCACGTGACCCACCATCGTGGCACTTGCGACCCAGCTTGTTTTACCAAATTGGTTGTGTACATTTCCAATTGCTTCGAAATTCGTTCAAGTTTTTAAGGGAGGAGGCTCGATCACCATCTAATGTCTGTTGGCCGTAAAGTTCAGATTTCTAATGGTGGAGAACCTTTGATCCAGACAAATTGGAATTTTACTTGTCAGGTCATACATTTTATGCCAAAGTAAGCAGAGCAATGTGTTGAAAGGCGTGGGTAGCTTTTGGCTGGTTGCTCTCCGTGGGCAGTGTAATGTCAGGATTGCTCATTGATTTTGGCCAGCTTCAACCTTTTAACAAATGCAATAAAAATAAAATTGTGATCTGCATTTTTTTTTTTCCCTTCTGCACATTTGAATCTCTTCACCACTAAATATTTCTCCCAAATCTTTACCCTTGATTTTATATAACCAATGCCTCCCAGCTGTGGAGACTTCCTTAGATCCATAGAGTCGTAGAGGAGTAACTTGACCAGAGCCCGACCATGTGATATTTATAATACTGATCTCGATGCCCAAAGCGGGCCCAAATACTCCTCTGCCTCATAAGGTCATGGTATTACCATTGCACCCTCTACAGCTGCACTCATGGAGCTACCAAACCTATCGAGACACTGATGGCCCTCATTTTGACCCTACACTTAATCCCACCATCGATGGCTAAACCGTCTGATCATGGGGCGATGATGATCAGTCAAGTGCAACCGATCAGGCCAAACACTTGTAATTTCGTTCCACAGCCAGCCAAAAATATCCAAAAAGACAGATCTGATTTCGGCGTAGGGAAAGCCTATGATGGCCTCATTGTACAGATGTTCAACTGTATGTGGGCATTTGTGTTCCTTGCGGCACATTTTACCAATATTGAGGCCAATGAATCTTTTTGAGTCTTTTTTTCTTCTTCTTCTTCCACAAGTATCTGGTCCATTCTAAGTATCCGGTTCACAATGCGGTAGAAATGTTCCTTACACACTTGGCGATTGATTTTTGGATTCTGTCTACATAGCACATATACAGTAGTTTGTGTGAACCATGTGTGTCGGCATTATTGGCTCCTGACAATTAGAGCTCCTCACCATCGTTAATTGTACCTTTCACCCGTCACACATCTCATTATCTTTCTGCCGATTGTAGACAACCATGGCTTTGGCAGTAAATTGAAGCTTCGGATACTTATTAGCATGGGAGATGTATTCAGCGTTTGCGAATATGCAGATACGTTTTCGTGACAAGTCCAATAAGATTGGACATCTGCTCGGAGCCGCGCTCCTCTTTTCCAGACCTTGGACTTAATAGGTTAGGAAAGCGCAAATGGCGTTGTGTTTTTTTGCAATTTTTTTTGTCTTCGTCGTGTCTTAGCTTTATTTTTTTTTTCCCCTATTGCTTATTACCTGTGCATACTTGTTTAAGCAAATGATCTTTTTGCAAATTGTGTCTTTTTCCCAGTTATGGGCTGAAGATTGTCTGACACCTATGTATGTAAAAATAGGCTGCGTCTGCTCTAAAAATGACTCCGGCTAACGAAACAAAAAATGTGATGCCTGCAGGCTGCGATTAAATTAGTCTATTAGAATTCTGAAATTTTATCGTTGTCTTTTTTTTATTGTCAGCCAGCTCCTGTCTTGGTTTTGCGGGTGGTTCTGGAGAGGAAGGCGGCAGGTTGGCGGTAGGAATGACAGCAGTAGTGGAATTCGAGGCTTCAAAAAGATTTTGCCGCAACGGCTTCGAAGTTTCTCGCGGTGTTGGAATCTTTTTCACTTGTCCGAGACACTTACGGCCATAATTTGATGCGTTATAATGACGCTCTCTGTGAGCCGTTATTATGCACGGCAGTAGCCATCTCTGAACGCTAGATCTTTCCTTTAAAAATTGGAAGGCCGAAAAAAAATTTTTGTACAGTCTTTCAAAATCAAATGTCTTTCATTTGGGTCGTGAGAGATTACCATACAGGAGCGGTCTATGGATGGTTTGCAGTTATTTTATTTGGCACCTCCTCCCTTCCACGCCCCGAGCATCATACAGTGAATTCAATTTCAATTTTTTGATTATTTTATGTCAATTTTGAAATTTCCTTTTTGAAATTTTTGTTAAAAGTGATTGTTAAAACTTTGTTTTTTTTTCTCTCTCTTTTAGGTATGATTATCGTGAAATGCTGCACAATGCCACTTTCTGTCTCGTCCCCCGTGGCCGCAGGCTTGGATCCTTTAGATTTCTGGAGGCTCTCCAGGTAAGTTTTTTTTTCTAGACTGGAGATTAAGGTGCAATTATGACATTTTAAAATTGAACGTCTTCAGTAGTTGATTTTTATTTTTTTTTTACTGGATAACCAAAATAATGACAGATTGCAAGCTTTCGCGGCTGCTTAGGCCCCTTCGTCAGGCATAGCTGAAGCACAATTTCTGAAGGATGGGAAACCTAGGAGTAGATTGTTTGGTGGGAGAGTAGATGGTAATTGGTACACACAACTATGCCTGACGAAGGGGCCTAAGCAGCCTCGAAAGATTGCAATCTGTCAGCATTTTGGTTAACCATTAAAAAAGGTATCAACTACTGAAGACTCTTAATTTTTAGATTTCATATCCACTGGCTAACATGGTACTAAGATATATTTTTCCTCCCCCTAAGCCTCTCACCTCTACCAGGTTAGTCTTCTCTACATCGAGCTGACGAGATGCAATAACATCGAAACGGCCGTCCTCGGTTGAGAGACTATACCTGGTAATAATCCCAGCATCAGTGCAAAACAAAGGCCTCTTGGAAGGTCGAGCATGATGCTAAAGGGAGCAGCCATTATTGGGCTATTTCACTGAGATTCTGTCTTCCTAATTACATCAGGGAAGACAGGCTTGCATATTCCAGTGAGCGCCCTCTATTGGTTTGCAACACTGAGGCACCTGACTTCCTAATTACATCATGGAAGACGGATTTGCATATTCTTCTCATATTTTTCCTGGTGCAATTACGATTTGCCCTATGTGGACTTTCATCTCTTACCTAGTGAATGGGGAAAAGCTTCAGATTTTAATTAAAGAAAATGTTTATTACCTAAAGAGGTTTTCCCACAATCCTAATATGCCGACTCTTCATAGGATAAGAAATAAGTGTCCAGTGGCCGGGACTCCACCGATCTGTGTCGCACACGCTCTCTCCTTCTGTGTTCAATCTCCTTTGGACTAAAATAGATAGCCATGTCAGTCCTGTATGCGCACGCGTACGCATTCTATGGATAGACAGAAAAAATTGCAATTGTGGGACAACCCCTTTAATTAATCGACATGATAGCCTAGTGACCAAAGTTATCAAGTATACATTTGATAATGGAAAGTAGGACTCATGGGGGTCACCTATTTGTTACCATCAGGAGAATGAAGGCAGCAGCTACTATAGATCATTGCACCCTATAGAGTACAACACCCCCTAGAGGGCTGTTGGGTTTTAATGAAGGTCAAGAATGGGAAAGGAGCTCAGAGATCCTATTAGGGATACAGATGTGTCCTTCCTTACCTTTCCTCTTGGCTGGAAATGTGTTCACAAGATGATCAGCTTTTCAAGATAACATTATTTTGCAATATTGTGTCACTAAGTGGTATGCTAGATGTTTGTGTGGCCACCCAGTGGATTTTTTTGTGAATTGCAGCCTGTCAAAGGTTTAGCTAGCATGTCACGATATTGAATTGAGAAATTGGAGTCCCAAGCCAAGTTAAAGGTGACACCTCTATCATTTTTGGGAATTCTGGGAATACTTATTTTGTTTGCTAGGCTTGTTACTATAGGGAATGAAGCATGGCTATATTGCTAATGATGTCTGACTTGTCGCGCAGGCTGCCTGTGTTCCAGTAATGCTGAGTAACGGCTGGGAGCTGCCATTCTCTGAAGTGATCGACTGGAACCAAGCTGCAGTTATTGGGGACGAGAGATTGTTACTACAGGTAAGAGCAAGAACGGGCCCGATGGTAACCATCACACTATAGTAGGGGAGAACTCTGATGTCATCACTTATGACGTGTGTTGTCATAGTCAGACCTAAAACAGGTTTTCCCATGGATTTAAAGGGGAATTCCACTTTTGACTACTTGTATCACAGTGCAAGCTTGTAAATCTATAACATTCCTTATCTTGTATGATTTAGGGTTTTACTCCGATAGATAATTCTATTTGTTTCCTGTTACCAGGGAGCGATGTGTCACATAATAAGAGCTTCGTTATATTTCGGACACTGATGCAATTCTGAAAATTTAAGCGTTAAAAATTCCTAGAAAAAGCGACTTGTGTTACAAAAATTCTCTCCGCTACATAGCCGATAACTTTCTGGCCCCCTGCAGCCTTGGTGATGGAAAGCACAAGAGCTTGCACTGGCCGAAACAAGAGTCACCACTAGAGGGAGCAGTAGTCCCGTGCTCCCTCTAGTGGTGACAGAAGGAAGTGAACATGCCTTGTTTGTTAGTCCAGAGGATTTGGAGCTCTGTATCAGAAAATTTTACGTTATGACGGCCATGAAGATATATAATAACAAATTAAAGTGTAATTGTGGACGACTTGGTGAGGAAATATGTATAATACAGGAAAAACCGTGCCATTGCCTGGAAATAGGCTTGTGGAAATTGCAAATGACCTCCTAAGAAATGGCCTGTGGATGTTAATGGAAATTTTCTTAGGCTAATGTCTGGTTTTTATTACGGTAAATCATAGAGCAGAGCCTAAGGGGTGAAACCTTATAGCGCCCCCTTTCGATGTTATTTTCTTGCCCTTTCTATGTATAATATGACTCCTCCATCACAGGCTCTATCACTATCTACCAGGAACAATAGGTCAGCTATACTTGTCAGTAAGACGGGCTCCCTAACACCCCAGTAGAGTCCGTGGGGTGGTGCTGATGTCCATCCTAATAGATTCTGAACTTTATTAAATCCCTTTTTCTCCTCTTTTGATGAAACCGTAAACCTTGACAGAAGTGTGAACAAGTCCTAAGGAAAGTTTGGTTTGTTTATGGACATTAAAGGGGTTGTCTTGGATTCGTATCGTGTCAATTAATGTCAGATTGGTGGAGTTGCGACACCTAGCCCCCCCCTACTGGTCAGCTGTTTGAAGTGGTCACAGCGCTTGGGTGGCCGTCTATAATCACATTTATCCACTGCATGGCCTGTTTGCAGCTCAGTCTCATCCAAGTGAATGGGGCTGAGCTGCAATATCAAGCACAGCCCCTATAAAATGTATAGTGAAGACCCACAATTCTCGTCCGAATGCTACAGTCTGAAAGGTGGTCTTGCTGGTTGTCAGATCCCACTGATCTAATAGTCCTGACTTCAATATCGAAGTCCTGGAAATCCCCGTAAAAGAAGCACTGCAATATAATTGTATTGTGTACCTGTAATCCATTCAGTATTACCTAAGTTAGTTATTCCTTTCTATCAGTCATGTGACTCACTGACCTGATAACATCTAAGGAAGTGAAAGTGACTTCCTGTATGATGGACTGTACCACACAGTGTCTCCAGAGGGGGGGAGACGCAAACTTTTACCACTAGTGACTGAAGAGCAGACAGTTCCTGTCACACAGCTATAATGGACGACTCACAGCTCAGCCTCCATAACCATATACTTATAGTCTGTTAGATTATATAGGAGACTTTAGAGAGGAGAGGATTGTGCTGTTCCTCAGCAGGTACATAGAGTACTGTCTCTAGCTGCCCATGTGTCATTGGATTGATAATAAAGCAGAGAGAAATATAAAAACCAAGATGGTGTTTGCACAGTTGGGACAGCAGGGATATAAGGGTAGTATACATAATGGGGAGTAGTGAGTGTGTGCAGAGATGAGAAATGCGTGTTCAGGAGTTTGCTGATAAAATTTGTTCTTTTAATTTAATGCACAAAATACAAAAATAAATAAAAAATAAATGCAGACTGTACATCATGCAGCTCAGATCCCGGCGGGGGCGGCAGGTCGTCTTTATAGCGCTCTACCTGAAGGCTGCAGAGCATTGACCTTTAGTGCTAATCCCTACCGGCTTCGGCTTCCT
Source organism: Leptodactylus fuscus (assembly GCF_031893055.1). Lineage (NCBI taxonomy): Eukaryota > Metazoa > Chordata > Amphibia > Anura > Leptodactylidae > Leptodactylus > Leptodactylus fuscus. The sequence continues at coordinate 22,596,867 of NC_134268.1, forward strand.
CTGGAACCTGCCAGACCTGGGAATAAGAACATATTGGAGCCGATGCATTAACACCTTCCCTTTAATGAGAGCAGGAGATGTGTTAATTCCTTGGCTGCCTCTACATTTCACTCTCCCGGCGGTGTTAGCTACCGCATTAACAGGTTTCTGGCTTTTACTGAGAGATCCCTCCTATGGCATTGTTAGAAAGAAGGAGGAAAAAAAATAATAGCATTTTAGAGAAAATCGGACTTGTAGGATGGCAAAGCCTGAACGCAAATGGACTGAGCGGACGCAAAAAAAATTGCATTTGATGGGGTAATAAAACATGATCATTTTTGTTTTGGAAAAACTGGCAATGAAATTTTAAAAAATTTTCAGCTAGGTACTTCTAAAATACAAAAATTCTATTCAATTTTATTTTTTTGTTCCTTCTGTAGACCTTGTATTTCTATCCTAGCCGCAGTACCATTTGCCGGTAGCCGTACAGGCCATGCCCCCTTTCTACAAGGCCGAACCCATTTTGGATTGCTTTCCACAAACCTTTTTATTACACGAGCACAATGTGCCGGCTGTGCCTCTTATGGTGGCCTGACTATACTGTGTCCCCTCACACTGTTATTAAGAGGTCCGCCTGAACCAGGAGATTTACTAAGTCTTATGGAAGTCCTGGAGGACTCCCCTTATTTTGAGAGCCTCCCCTACATTCCCGTTGAGTGCCAGGAATACTAGAAACAGCTCCACACTTGTCAACAGGTTGAAGATGGTACTACAGCATAGTCTTGTGAACTTTAAAGGTGATGTATTGCAATACCAGTCACTACAGATGAACAGGTGGGGCATTGTGCCATGTTTTTTGAATTCTAAACAATCCCTTTAAGTGGTTCACACTACGTAGGTCCCTGATCATAAGCTTATCTTAACATCATTTATATAGTGCTAACCTATATTACACCAATAGACAAATATAGGCATTTGTTCTACAGCACATAAGATATCCTAGTTTCAGTCTTATAGATTTCCTGGCCATCTTGGCTCTCCTATAGCTGGGTTTCATGTCTAGCAGTCACCCATAGGGTCATACCCCCACTCCTCTATCTGACATCTTGTTATTCCCCACTCACATCCATCTCATTATTCCTTAGCATGTTTGCAAGAATCTTTTCATGTAAATTGTGACCTTTTGACGCCAATCAAGTACTTATTTATCAGGAAATATCAGACCGGCCTTAAATTGGTCCGAGGTCTAGGCCATACGTTGGTCCGAGGTCTAGGCCATACGTTGGTCCGGGGTCTAGGCCATACGTTGGTCTGGGGTGTAGTCCACACGTTGGTCCGGGGTGTAGTCCACGCGTTGGTCCGGGGTGTAGTCCACGCGTTGGTCCGGGGTGCAGTCCACGCGTTGGTCCGGGGTGCAGTCCACGCGTTGGTCCGGGGTGCAGTCCACGCGTTGGTCCGGGGTGCAGTCCACGCGTTGGTCCGGGGTGCAGTCCACGCGTTGGTCCGGGGTGCAGTCCACGCGTTGGTCCGGGGTGCAGTCCACGCGTTGGTCCGGGGTGCAGTCCACGCGTTGGTCCGGGGTGCAGTCCACGCGTTGGTCCGGGGTGCAGTCCACGCGTTGGTCCGGGGTGCAGTCCACGCGTTGGTCCGGGGTGCAGTCCACGCGTTGGTCCGGGGTGCAGTCCACGCGTTGGTCCGGGGTGCAGTCCACGCGTTGGTCCGGGGTGCAGTCCACGCGTTGGTCCGGGGTGCAGTCCACGCGTTGGTCCGGGGTGCAGTCCACGCGTTGGTCCGGGGTGCAGTCCACGCGTTGGTCCGGGGTGCAGTCCACGCGTTGGTCCGGGGTGCAGTCCACGCGTTGGTCCGGGGTGCAGGCCACGCGTTGGTCCGGGGTGCAGGCCACGCGTTGGTCCGGGGTGCAGGCCACGCGTTGGTCCGGGGTGCAGGCCACGCGTTGGTCCGGGGTGCAGGCCACGCGTTGGTCCGGGGTGCAGGCCACGCGTTGGTCCGGGGTGCAGGCCACGCGTTGGTCCGGGATCTAGGCCACGCGTTGGTCCGGGATCTAGGCCATTACAAGCTTATGGTTCTGACTCTGAATGTTATATAGTATAATTTTATGGAGATGTAATGGAGACAGGAAGTAGCTAGCTTCTCCTCCTAACTAGTTTTCAATAGAAATGTCCCAGCTTTATTGACAATTGAAAGGTAAACATGGCAAGTAATGGAGCAGTTCTCCAGTCTGGCCATATACACGAGAGGCAAAGCTTTAACGCTGCGCTCCTAATGATTCCCTGCGTGGTGTCAATGAAGTAGAACTCGGCTCCGGTTTTCGGGGTGTTCTCATTTCTGACCCCTACGTTCCTGAATTATACCGCTTCATTTCTCTCTAGCTGCTCCATTATTGAGCGACTGCTGTTCCATAATTAACAGTGTTTTTAAGGAGCTGGCAGCCGGCCCAAATATTCGCCCTGGGAAATGATTTTTTTTTTTCCCCTGTAGTTACACATTTTCATTTCCCAGTTTAGACAGAAGGGGAAGTTTTGCGCGGTCCCTGTGCGGTGTAATACCGCCATTTGTACAAGGACCTAATCCCTTCTCTCTACTTCACTTTATGATTATTTTTTTTTTCCTGCGTAATGTTCTTATATGATTATTGCATCGGCTAATTACTTTTTCGGGGCAATTACCAAATCCTAATTATTTCTGTGGAATTTTTTTTTTTTTTTTTATATATGAATATTATTTTTTTGTTTTTGTCACTTCCTCAGATCCCATCCCCCACTGAAATTTTATACATTCAGTCTAATTTTTGTCATGCATTTAACCCACCCAGTTATTGGTTTGACTTCCATCACATTTTGTATCTTGCAAAAATTGCGCCACACCTGACCACAGGTTCTGTGTGGTATTGCAGTTTAGCGGCATTCACTTCAACAGAGCTCAACCCATAGACTGTTGTGGCCATTTTTTTTTCTATTTTAGTCCCAGTCAACCCATTTTAACTTAGATTGCCTTATACTCCATTCACATCTAGAGCTGCATTCAAGATTACTCAGGCTGGTAAGTATTGCTTAGGCATGTCAGAATCGGACCCCTCCCATCCGTACTTCACACTGATCTATAATACGTATTAACAATGTACAGTGTCTGTTAATAAAACCACACTTAAAGGGATAGCGTGTAAGGAAAATGTGAAGGAGAGAGTACTGGCAGAATTCTGAATTCAGCTCTGGATATGATGGATTAAGTGACTTGTTGCATTAAAAAAAAACAACTTTAATGTACTAGGACCTAGCATGTATGCCAAAACCCTTTCAATCAGTTAATATGCCGGGGTTCCCAAGGGTCAGACCTACAGTCTAATACTAATGGCCTATCTTAAGGACAGGGCTCCATGAGACTGAACCACCGTTATTTGCTCACGGCGGAAACACTGCAGGAGAAATCGCAGCGTTTTACAGTCTGGGCAAAGTGATTGGGATTCTAGCGAATCTCATGCCCACTTTGCGGTAAAAATGGTGGTGCGGACACGCCGCAATTTCCCAAACCAACGCAGTTATGGAAATCGCAGCATGTCAATTATATCTACGGAAATGCCGGCAGTTCCCCCAGGAAACTGGGGGCAGACATGGAGGCGGCACATGAAACTGGGGGCAGAGATGGAGGGGGGACATGACACTGGGGGCAGAGATGGAGGAGGGACATGAAACTGGGGGCAGAGATGGAGGAGGGACCTGAAACTGGGGGCAGAGATCGAGGAGGGACCTGAAACTGGGGGCAGAGATGGAGGAGGGACCTGTAACTGGGGGCAGATGTGGAGGGGGACATGAAACTGGGGGCAGAGATGGAGGGGGGACATGAAACTGGGGGCAGAGATGGAGGGGGGACATGACACTGGGGGCAGAGATGGAGGAGGGACATGAAACTGGGGGCAGAGATGGAGGAGGGACCTGAAACTGGGGGCAGAGATCGAGGAGGGACCTGAAACTGGGGGCAGTGATGGAGGAGGGACCTGTAACTGGGGGCAGATGTGGAGGGGGACATGAAACTGGGGGCAGAGATGGAGGGGGGACCTGAAACTGGGGGCAGAGATGGAGGAGGGACCTGTAACTGGGGGCAGATGTGGAGGGGGACATGAAACTGGGGGCAGAGATGGAGGAGGGACATGAAACTGGGGGCAGAGATGGAGGAGGGACCTGTAACTGGGGGCAGATGTGGAGGGGGACATGAAACTGGGGGCAGAGATGGAGGGGGGACATGAAACTGGGGGCAGAGATGGAGGGGGGACATGAAACTGGGGGCAGAGATGGAGGGGGGACATGAAACTGGGGGCAGAGATGGAGGAGGGACCTGTAACTGGGGGCAGATGTGGAGGGGGGACATGAAACTGGGGGCAGAGATGGAGGGGGGACATGAAACTGGGGGCAGAGATGGAGGGGGGACATGAAACTGGGGGCAGAGATGGAGGGGGGACATGAAACTGGGGGCAGAGATGGAGGGGGGACATGAAACTGGGGGCAGAGATGGAGGGGGGACATGAAACTGGGGGCAGAGATGGAGGGGGGACATGAAACTGGGGGCAGAGATGGAGGGGGGACATGAAACTGGGGGCAGAGATGGAGGGGGGACATGAAACTGGGGGCAGAGATGGAGGGGGGACCTGTAACTGGGGGCAGATGTGGAGGGGGACATGAAACTGGGGGCAGAGATGGAGGGGGGACATGAAACTGGGGGCAGAGATGGAGGGGGGACATGAAACTGGGGACAGAGATGGAGGGGGGACATGAAACTGGGGGCAGAGATGGAGGGGGGACATGAAACTGAGGGCAGAGATGGAGGGGGGACATGAAACTGGGGGCAGAGATGGAGGGGGGACACAATTTACGGGTGACTATAGGAGGATTATACTGTGTGGGGGCACATGAAAAATGAATGAGGAAGGGCGGGACAACACAAAAGTGGGCGGAGCTAAATTTGCTATGCGCAACGCAGATTTTGTCCCTTTTTCTCTTATTTGAAAGTTGGGAGGTATGCATAGACTTGTTGAATACTGAATATTGAAGTAAATGGAAGTCGGCTGTAATACCTGGCTCTGCCACTACTGAAAGCAGGGTGCTGTGCTTGATAAACAATTACCAGGTCAATCGAGACATCAGCAGATACATAAGGTCTTTGCGCCATATTATCATATAACCAGGACGGACTAAGCCAGACATCAGCACTCCAACGGGTGTGAAACTACAACTCCCAGCATGCTCCGGTCACTTCTATGGGAGTGTTGAGAAGAGCTGAGCCCAAGCGTGCATGCTGGGATATGTAGTTCCCCAAAAGTGAGTGCGCTGCTCCCTGCACAGGCTGTTTTTTTTTTTTTCCTTTTTACTTCCAGCGAGTTTTGCAGCCCATAGATCCTTGCTATGATTTGTTCTCTTTGGGACGGGGATTTGCACAGAGCAGTTGAACAATCATTTATTTTACAGTATTTTTGGCAGTGCGCTGTGAACAGACTATGCCCGGGGTGGGTTTTGGTTGCTAAGTATTAAATTGGGTTTAAGTAGCCTTTAAATGTATGCCGCATTAGGATGGCTGCCCGGTATTTAGTTAATGAACAGCTGTTTCACGCTATCTGTGTAATATTTGTAAGTCACGGCGCAGAATTTTATTCATCCCCTCGTAGCGCCGTGACGGACGGCTCGCCGCTTTACCCTCTCACTGTTTGCACTATTGTTTGTTGGGTTGTGTCATTTGCTATGTCGTAAATTGGAGCGTTCATCATTTTTATGCCTGTAGTGAAGGCGTTCAGTTTCTCCACGCTGTGATAGTCTTAAACCTGTATCCTAAGACTGGTGACAAACTTCCTTAATTCACCAGGAGTCGCCTTGGATTTGGAAAAACGTGGCTGCTTTTTTGTTTAAATAGTGCCACATGTGTTCGCAGGTTGTGAGTAGTATTGCAGCTCAGTTCTGGTCAATGTCAGGGACTTGTCCTGCAATACCGGACACAACCAGGGACAGGTGTGACGCTGTTTCCTGGCCATCAATGTTTTTCTAATCCTGTATGACCCCTATGAATAGTCTCTCTCCTGTCTGTGGTACCGACTTCCACATATTAGGGAGGTGCCGTAGGTGCCAAGTCCTGATGAACGTAAACTCGTATACCCCAAATAGTGCCGCATGTGTGCTCAGGTTGTGAGTAGTATTGCAGCTCAGTTCTGGTCACTTTCAGGGACTTGTCCTGCAATACCGAACACAACCACAGACAGGTGTGGCGCTGTTTCCTGGCCATTAATGTTTTTCTAATCCTGTATGACCCCTATGAATAGTCTCTCTCCTGTCTGTGATCTTTTTGGTCAGGATTTTGAGGCGAATACAGCCTCTAAACCCTGCCCAAAAAACTCAGCGTGAACTTAGCCGTAAGCCTCCTGGAACATTGACAGGTGGGAGTGATAGATGTCCACCTGACCCCAACAACAAATTGATCTTTCGTTGAGATTTGCTTTGAAGACTTAAAGAAAAATTTTCTCCACAAAATGGCCGCCCTCACAACATGTCCACTAAAGGCCGGCTATAAAGCTTCTGTAAAAGATCTATCTGGCAAGCGTATAATCTGTGTTTCTGTCATGACCCGTGTAACCTTTATTTCATCCATCCGAGGAGGAAGGCGCTTTTCATTTTTCATCGTGGCAAGGAAAATTATTCAACAACAGGGTCCGGAGCGTTTCCATGTTGGAGGTGACCCCTGCTGACAGATTGCTTTGGTTCAATAAAGTTTTCTATTCGGGGCAATTTACTCGCAACGTAGACTTTTATTTATTTTTGTATTATTATTTTTTTCGCCCTCTTCTCTTTCCATAACCCGTATTGTGTCCTCAGGCACTTGTGAGCGCCGGCGTCCTATTCCCCGCAGCGGGTGAGTCTGATCAGGTTACCGTGTTTGGTGCAGACGCTGATTGTTGTGTCCTTGTCTTACAGATTCCTTCTACAATCAGGTCTATCCATCAGGATAGGATCCTCGCACTCAGACAGCAGACGCAGTTTTTGTGGGAAGCTTATTTTTCCTCAGTGGAGAAGATTGTATTGACTACACTAGAGGTGAGCAACCGATATCCCATTCTGGTCACTGACCTTTGTGTTGTCTGTCGTTACTTACATTTACAATGCAGAGGGTCCTTTCTTCATGATATTGATTTTGGTTTTCCGGAATAAAATGACCTCTACGTAGCAAACAAATGCACTGATGAGCCATAACATTAAAACCGCCTGACTATTATTGTGTAGATCACCCCCAATGTCATCACTGTACTTCCAAAACTGCCCTTTGAGCAATGAATTCTGCAAGACCTTTGGTATTTGGCAACAAGATGTGAGGCTTCTTCACCTCAGTCTTGCAGATAGATAGGTTAGTGTCACCAGACCCCAGCATATCACCCCAGCCCTGCAGATAGATAGGTTATAGTCACCAGACCCAGCATATCACCCCAGCCCTGCAGATAGATAGGTTAGTATCACCAGACCCAGTATATCCCCCCAGCCCTGCAGATAGATAGGTTAGTGTCACCAGAACCAGCATATCACCCCAGCCCTGCAGATAGATAGGTTACTGTCACCAGACCCAGCATATCACCCCAGCCCTGCAGATAGATAGGTTACTGTCACCAGACCCAGCATATCACCCCAGCCCTGCAGATAGATAGGTTAGTGTCACCAGAACCAGCATATCACCCCAGCCCTGCAGATAGATAGGTTAGTGTCACCAGACCCAGCATATCACCCCAGTCCTGCACATAGATAGGTTACTGTCACCAGAACCAGCATATCACCCCAAGCCTGAAGATAGATAGGTTACTGTCACCAGAACCAGCATATCACCCCAGCCCTGCAGATAGATAGGTTACTGTCACCAGACCCAGCACATCACCCCAGCCCTGCAGATAGATAGGTTAAGGTCACTAAGACAATCATATCACCTAAGCTCTGCAGATAGATAGGTTAGTCACCTGAATCACACAGTGTTTTCCTATATTGAATGGCTGCCGAGGTGTCGCCTTTTTGTCAATAAGCAGATGAGCTCTTTGGGGCAGTGAAGGTGTTGCCGTTCACCTCTTTGGAGCAATGGCCGTGTTCTTATTGCTCCAAAGAGATCATTTGCATATCAACAAAAGGTTATTCCTTGGCAGTGTTTAGTAATGCACCAAATTGACTCTTGTCTATCTAGGGGGGGAGAGTTGATATGTTGGGTTCTGGTGACAGACCCCTGTATAGGGTGAGGTGGGGCCTCCATGGATCGTACTTGTGTTTTCAAGACATCCCACAGACATTCGGACACATTGAGATCTGGGGAGTTTAGAAGTCAAGTCAACACCTTCTTACATGTTCTTCCAAGCATTGGATTGTTGGCAGGATATGTTATCTTGCTGAAGGAGGCCACAGCCATGGGGGCAATTCTGTTATGAAGGAAGATATTGGGTGTGAACATTGTTTAGGTAGGGGGTACGTACATCAGTGACATCCATGTCATGTCAGAAACCAAGATTTATTTCTAATCCATATTGCATCTAGCAGTACAATGCATACGTTTCAGCTGAACACAACACAATACATATCCATGTGAATACATCCGCCTATATGTATAGGTATGTACTGTATCTTAATTTTTAGAATTTTTCACCCTCTTTCTGTATGTTGAAATGCTAAATATAAAGAAATAAAAGTGAAATAAAGTTTTCTGAAGTTTTCCGAAGTCCCTAGAATCCTCCCGGCACTGGAGAGCGGCCTCTGTGTGTATCAGACATCAATCTCTGCCGTGACAGTAAAACTTTTCCATAAAAGAATGTGAAAATCTACTGATACTTTATCGACTGTAAACAACACTTTCAGGGTTTGCTCGACCTCTGGGACATCAGGCCTTGGACGTGTTGGTATAAAGCAGTCCTAAAATGGCTCAGAATATAAATGTGGCGCAGAGACGCGGGTGGCACAGGGGCGCTCGGCTGTACAGAGGCCCTACAAAGCTGAGTGCTTGTTTGAGGGGCTTTTTAAAGGGACCCTGGTGCGGGGTTTGGGACCACTACATCACACTGCTGGGCAGATGGGATTTTACTTTCTAAAGAAGGGATCTATTTAGGCAGCTATGTCTGTGCATGCGCCTGTTGCCTTGAGACATCTTGATGACTTTAGGTGAACTTACACAACCTATTACTAAATCATGTCAATATGGCCAATTTTGAGGAATGTTCTTTAGAAAGTTGAACTTCAGCCGTATAACAGACTTAAGGATTTATAGGCCTGAAACCTTTAGACAGGTTCTCTTTAAGCGGTAGACATAGACTGAAGCTTTTGGGCCTCAATGCAAAGTCCACAATCACAAAATAAAATAGAAAGGATAGATAGATAGATAGATAGATAGATAGATAGATAGATAGGGAGATAGATAGATAGATAGATAGATAGATAGATAGATAGATAGATAGATAGATAGATAGATAGATATGTGTGTGCACTGATGGCGGAGTGACTGGGCCACTGATGGAGAGGCAGGAGAAGGCCGCAGAAGGTTCTAGCTGTTGCACGTCACTATAGGTGACATATAGCGCATTGCGAATCCTCCCCGCTCATACATATACATTACAGGTGTCCATACTGCTGCACTCTATACAGATAACTACAGCGGTTTCTATCGCTATTGCCTAGCACCATGTTAATAAATCATTCACACTCCATTACTGGAAGATAAACGGAGAGGTCACCCAGCGAGCCACGCACAGAGGTCACCGCCTGGGCACGAGCTGTTCTACGTGATACATATCTCTGCTTTCCATATTTCCTCCCCCCCCTCCCCTCTCCGTTTGCTCATAGACTCTCACCATTTACCTTTTCACCCGGCCAATCAATGAAAATTGAATTTTTCAGTTTGAGCCTTTGGCCTTCAGATGTGTTAGTCGGTGAGCGAGGCCGATACGTGGGCCGAGGACGGCTGACCGCAGATGGCATGCCATGTTAATTCTGCCATCGAGTCGTGAACTCTGCACCCGGATACCAGGCAAACTAATTATTTGTACAAATTGGTTTTCAGCGCAGTATTTATACTTGGCCCTGCTTGTTACGGAGGCCCGAGCTGCGCAGGTTAAAATGTTAGCGCTGTAATTACTGCATTGGGGGATAGTGGGAGAATGAAATGGCGTAAGATCCGACATTGCACTGTTATTATTTAAGGCCATAAATCTGTAGTCGAAAAACCTGGGTATTAATGTGGCTTATTTTAATGTGTTCTGCATACACGGGCAGCGCGGTGCGGCTCTCCATCAACTTAATGACGTATTAATGTACTGTAAATGATTTAGGACGTCGCCGGCTGCGTGGCGGAAGCGTGACTTTTTGCATATAATACAGATATTTCAAAAGCTGCTTTAAATACGTGGCGCTGGGTCTCGGAGCTCCACTGCATTGATCTTGGAGATGGATAAACCAATTGGATCGCGCTATTGACTAAAGGCGGCCGGCACATACATTATCATTATTATATTCATCCCTTTCCAGGAGAGAGGAATCTTCCTACCATAAGGGGTTTCTATTTTTTGTATTTTACGCCTGAATTTTTCAATAATTTTTTCTCCTTTCACCAATCGTAGTGCTAATACTAAGGCTCTGTTCACATCTGGGTCGGAGGCTTTGTCACGAGAATCCATCATAAATTCTATCTCATTCGCAACGTATAGTATCCCCCACTCCCCAGAGCCAGGGGAGGGGAACCCTTAAACACTTTATGGAGGCAAAAGGGGGTCATTATGTGGTGCTTGGGGCCAAAGGAACCGTTATATTATGTGTGAGGGCAAAGGGTGGCCATTAGATTGGGTATGGGGCAAAAAGGGGCCATTATACTGTGCGGGGACAGAAGGGACCCGTTATGTGGTGGTAAAACGGGACCATTATATGTGGGGGGCATAAGGTGGCCATTAGACAGTGTGTCGGGTATTCAAAATCTAGTACACGTACTCTACAAATTTGGCGACTGTTGCGGCTTCCTGCTCCGGAGTAGACCCAAATGAATGGGCCTAGTCCGGAGGGTGCTGTCGCGAGGCGGACGCCGGGGCTGAATCAGCTGCGGAATCCACCTGAAGAAAGGGCAGCTCACTTCTTTTTCTGTGAGCGGTCTACATAGACCTCTATTGTGAGGGGGCAGTTTCTGAGGTGGATTTGGTGTCAAAATACGCCCCATCTTGCCCCGTGTGAACGAGCCCTAAGGTGACAAATGTAGGGGAAGAGGAAGATCAGGTTGTGTTTTATCAACGTGGCGGATTCTTTTCTTTTTGGAGGAATTTAGCAAATGCAAGGTGTCTGGCTGCGCTTTGCCTCCTTCTCCCCATTCAGGAGACATGCATGCTTGGACAAGCCAAGTGTGCACACTTTGAAAGGTTGAAAGGGAATACTTGACGATTCATGGGAATATTTGGTGACGTCACTAACCAGATCCAGTGCAGAACCCAGGTGGGGGCCTCAGATCAGCAACGGAACAGAGGATCGGGCGGGTACACTTTGCTTTCAAAATAACGCCCGATTCTTTACCTTAGCCCAGTGGAGGGGCCCACGATGACCTTCTAGAACAGGGGTAGGGAACGTACGGCTCTCCAGCTGTTGCAAAACTACAACTCCCAGCATGCATATTGCTCTACTGTTCTTGGAACTCCCATGGAAGTGAATGGAGCATGTTGGGAGTTGTAGTTTCACAGCAGCTGGAGAACCGAAGGTTCCCTACCCCTGGGTTAGATTAACACTCTTTATAGAAATATTTGTTGGGGACAAAAGCAATTTTTTGTATGTGTTTTTTCCTGAGGGCCCTGCTCTGTAATGATTCTCCCCCCCGGCAGTGATGCTGGACCCGCACATGTCCCATTATCCATCTACCCAGTTATTCAGCAGTTTGACAAACACAATAGGTAAAAACAGTGTCCGCGGCCGCTCTTGTGAAGATCTGTGATTACGATCCTTAGCCAACTGCTGATTGAAGAGGACGCTCGAGTGAGAGGCTTGAACTAAGAGCTCCTTTCAGTTTTTATTTTTCTTCCCTTTTTAATCCCTCCATCCAACTTGTCTTTCCAGATAATTCAGGACAGAATTTTCAAGCACATATCACGCAACAGTTTAATATGGAACAAGCATCCTGGAGGACTTTTTGTGCTGCCCCAGTACTCATCATATCTGGGTGATTTTCCCTACTACTACGCTAATCTAGGTAAGTGCTTTCGTCTTCATGATGATGTTGATGGGGTCGCTGACTGAATACGTCCATCCTCTTAACCATCAGTGACGGGGCCGATGTACAGATTACTTACAGAATGCTCAGGGATACCCTGGATTGGATTAACAGGCTGGAGTCAGGCTGGCCCTGACTGTAAGATTTTTTTCTATTATTTACTTCATTTCACACCTAAAGGGATCCTATCATTAAAACTGAATTTTTTTTCTGACTACCACGTAGGAATAGCCTTAAGAAAGGCTATTCTTCTCCTACCTTTAGATGTCTTCTCCGTGCCACCATTCGGTATATAATCCGGTATTCATCGGTATGCAAATGAGTTCTCTCGCAGCACTGGGGGCAGTCCTCAGCCTTCAAACAGCACTGGGGACGTCCCCAATGCTGCGACAGAACTCTCCAGCGACACCTCCATCTTCTTCAGGAACAGGTCTTCTTCCGGCGGTGGCGGTCAAACTTCTAGGCCTAGGGCAAAGCAAACTGCGCATGCCCGTCAGCCACAAGAAAATGGCCGCTTACACAGTATTGTAAGCAGCCATTTTCTTGTGGCCAACAGAAGGAAGTTTGAAGCCACCGCCGGAAGAAAACACGAAGACCCGTTCCTGAAGAAGATGGAGGTGACGCTGGAGAGTTCTCTCGCAGCATTGGGTACACCCCCAGTACTGTTTGAGCGCTGAGGACCGCCTCCAGTGCTGCGAGATGACTCATTTACATGCTGATGAAAACTGGATTATATACCCAGCGTTGGTGTGGAGAAGACATCTAAAGGTAGGAGAAGAATAGCTTTTCTTAAGGCTATTCCTTGCGGTAGGCAGAAAAAATTCAGTTTTAATGATAGGATCCCTTTAAAGAATTAAAAAAAATAATATAAATTCAAATCGCCCCCCTATTTTGCTTAGGTCACATATAAAAATTAGAAAAACATGTACTCCCTATCCAAAAATACCCGTCTAGCAATATATTAAGAGTGAATGGGGGGGGTCCATATTCAAATCAGCATTTTATGGTGACCTGCGTTCCAAAAAAATTGGATAAAATGTGATAAAGTTGTATGTACTTCCTAATGCTACCAATGAAAACGGCTCGTCCCGCAACGAAAATCTGTACACAGCTCTTTAGATAGTAATAATAACTAAAAAAAAAAAAAAAAAAGGTAAGGGGCGCTCACAATTTGGTGGCGAAAATGGAAATTCAAAATTCACAGTAGAAGAACGGGGTTAAAATATATATTTTTAAAAGTTTTGGCCATCCCTGCTTGGTATTGTACACACTAGTGATGTATTGGCCAGCTTCATCTGGCTCCGCGAACCATGTAATGTGCATGGGGGCCTACTATCGCTGCGGGACATAAGGTTCTGGTTGAGGTTGTACGCTGGTTTTAGATATTCTGGAGGCTCTTTGTGCGCCTTTTGTTCCCTTTTTTTCCTCCTCTTAACACATTCGGGCTGCTTCTTAGCAAACTAGGGCACTGCTTAGCAACCCAGCAGGCTGGTGACAAGGCCGAATCCTCGCGCTGGAGATCAGGCGCTGTCATGTAGAGTTCTGCTTCACTCTCACAGTCACACCGCGTGATGAAGACCTTACTGACTGACTTGTGGCCTTTTTTTATGTTCCAGGTGTAAAATCACCAACAAAGTTTACCGCAGTCATCCATGCTGTGACGCCGCTGGTCTCCCAGTCCCAGCCAATTCTGAAGCTGCTGGTCGCTGTAGCAAAGTCTCAGTACTGTCATCAGGTACAGAATCGGAGTATTCCGTCCCAATGTGTTAGAAGATGTCTCATTATTTTATTCCTAGTGTATTATTCACCTATATAGTAGTTTATTAGACCTGTGTTATGTTAGAAATGATAGATGAGCTTCTTCCGCAACATGAGCCATTAAAGGGATCCTATTGGAGATGAGCAAGTACTATTCGAAACGGCAGGAAATGAATGGACGCAGCCGGGGCCGGCGTCCTGCCGCTTAACCCCCAGCGCGCCGGCCGCTCCCATTCACTCCTATGGGAGCGTGCTTTTTGGATATGCCGTTTCGAATAGTATTCTCTCATCTCTAGATCCTATCATTAAAAGTCATTTTTTTGTCACTAACACGTAGGGATAGCCTTAAGAAAGGTTATTCTTCTCCTACCTTTAGATGTCTTCTCCAGGCCGCCGTTCGGTATATAATCCAGTTTTCGCCGGTATGCAAATGAGTTCTCTTGCAGCACTGGGGGCGTCCCCAATATTGAGAGAGAACTCTCCAGCGCTGCCTCCATCTTCTTCAGGAACAGGTCATCTTCGCGTCTTCTTCCTCAGTGGCTTCAAACTCTAGGGCTAGGGCAAAGCCGACTGCACATGTCCGCTGGCCACAAGAAAATGGCTTCTTACAATACTTTGTAAGTAGCCATTTTCTTGTGGCAGGCAGGCGTGCGCAGTCGGCTTTGCCCTAGGCTCAAGGTCTAGAAGTTTGAAGCCACCGCCGAAAAAAGACACAGACTGAGGCCGTTCCTGAAGAAGATGGAGGTGGCGCTGGAGAGTTCTCTGGCAGCATTGGAGATGCCCCCAGTGCTGTTTGAGCGCTGAAGACCGCCCCCAGTGCTGCGAGAAAACTCATTTGCATACCAGCAAAAACCGGATTATATAACGGCGGCCCGGAGTAAAACAATAGCCTTTCTTAAGGCTATTCCTACGTATTAGGGACAAAAAAAATTACTTTTAATGATAGGATCCCTTTAACCTTGGGGTACAATCACGTGTCAGAGGTGCAAAACATCCTTGAAAAAATTATTTTTTTCACAGCCATCTTGCACTTGTTTTCACAAATCCTACTGTACATATCAGTGTTCTATGGGTTCTATGAAAACCGCAACAAATAGGGTGAGTTAATGTCTAGTGACCCAGCCTGGCCCCTTCACAGAGAACAAAGCCTCCTGCTTTTGGTCTGTTCTCTTTGCATTTTCCATGTTTGCCATAAGTGGCTGGTCATGGCGCTGCTGGGTCCTGGACGCCCACCAATCTGATATCGATGACTTAGGCTACAGATAAATGATGGCCTTGAAGACCCCTTTAAGCTGAGGCGTAAGACATTGTGAATGTTTCCACCTTCAAAATGGCTGCCTTAAAGGGAATGACCACCTTTGAGCGCCATTTTGGTTATTGTTGTCGAATTTGGTAGTGACCTATTTATTGTATAAGGTATCTTTACCAAGATGGAGCCCAATCCCTTGCATTGACCAAGCCAAATGCTACATTTCTTGATGCCTACACCTGCCACTAGAGGGAGCTTACTGCATACTGTTTAATTATTCAGTATATTTATTACAAGATCTCCAGCTCCCTCTACTGGTAGTCAAAAATTTATGATGTGGCTTTTGCTGGTCTGTGCAGAGGGTTTGTAGCCATGTACCCAAAAAAATGCTTCATATATTGTTTAGTTATGTTAAGAAATTGGACATTACCAATACTTGACCCTAAAATCATCATGGCGTTAAAAGGTGGATATTCTCTTTAAGTTTGATTCACTTTTCTTCCCAGGTTTTTTTTGTTAAAGGGGTATTGCCTACTGTGTACACTAATTTGGGGATAGCAGGGGCATAGTTTTAGGGGGTGCAGTGGTAGCGGTCGCCACTGGGCCCCAAACTCTGAAGGTGCCCCATAACTTATAGTATATAGCACTAGTCTATATAGTCTAAGGTAAGTAGCTACGTGATAAGCGTCTGACCATTGAGGAACCCCTCCCACGGATTGTGAAAATGGGGATCATGTGCCCCAGTATGACTAGAGCCGTAGGGGGATAACCACCAACCAAAGTGTAGGGGACTGACAAAGATGGACGAAAGCCGAACGGGATCTTTGTCAGTCCTTTATCATTTGACGTGGGACCCCCCCTTCTAGTGACTTGTAGGGGGTCCCAGGGATGAGACGCTTATCACCTGTAAATACTCTTTTCCTTTAGATTTCTGCTTGCTTTTCTTTTCTGTCAACCTGTGAGCGAAATATCTTGGTTTTTCTTGTTTTTGACACTTTTCCAGAGATGCTTTAATTTGGGAAATATTCCGTAGAGAGGAGCTGACTGCTGGAATATTTATGTATCTGTTTATTATATTTTTCCAGATCATAGTCTTGTGGAATTGTGACAAGCCGCTCCCTGCCAAACACCGCTGGCCTGCCACTGCTGTGCCTGTCATAGTTATTGAAGGGGAGAGCAAGGTGAGACAATTCTGCCGCTCAGCCCTTTTATCCACTGAAGACAAGCCAGGCCTTTATTAAAAATGAGAGGCCCCGCATTTATGAACCTGTCTCCTCTGTGCCGTGCACCAGTAAAAGGGGATTTACTTACTGGGTTTATACTGGAATTATTGCAAATTAAAATATATATATATATACGCATACACGCCCATCTTATCTAGTGACACCAGGCTGGGCAGGGAATTGCAGCTGGCCCCATTCACTTGAATAGCTTTTCAATGCTGTTCCCTGGTCAGCACATGGATGGGTTGAAGGATCTCTAGTACTGTCAGGATGGGTGAAGGTCCCAAAAGTCAGACCCCACTGGTCGTAAAATGGTTCCTTCATTCTCAGAATGGATAAAGGTCCCAGAGGTCAGACCCTACTAATCATAAATGGATAGCCTATGAGATGCTGCTGTGCAGGGAACATTCATTCTCCGAATTTGGGATTCCTTGATTTTCTGGTCATGCCATATCTACTTGACAGACTTGAATCTTCCATTTATTATGTGGCAGCCATTCATCCTAATGACTACCATATGTAGTACTAGTTTTCCCCTGTAGTGGCCGCTGCAGAGGAAATTATTCACTAAGACAAACTCTCTCTGGTAAAATCAAACGATCACCAGGGATCGTAGCTGCCAAATCTTCAATGATCTGTCTCATGACAGAGACAGTCAGTACATACAACTCCTTTCAAGGGAATCTGTCAGTAGTCATGAGGAGTCAAAACTGATGACATATCAATGTGATGTATGTACTCTAAATATGAATGGGTATGGTTGATGGGAATCTGAAGAAGGACAACGTTAGATAGTTAGGGTTTTATACTCCTCGGACACACTGTTAGAAGGCTACCAGCCAGCTGTTTATGCACCTGAGGAAGGGCTACTGCCTGAAACGCGTAGTGTTTGATACCATTAAAGTTTTTGAAGATTTGTTGATTTGGTTGTCGGTCTATGCGCGCTTCACCCCTCACCTCCCACCCAAGTGGTCTTAGACCCTGAGGGACTCTTCTCCATTATTGTGCGTACCCTAAGTTGCGCAAGGGGAATTAGCTGCTGCCGCCACGATCATTTGTTGTGTGTTTTGGGTGTTGTGGTTTATCACAACCCGACAAGGTAAGTATCCATCAATTGGTCCAAATTGCCAATACTGTCACTTCGATTACTACACCATATTGGCGCTCGGTGTCTCTCTCTTCTTGTTTGTTTAACGTTAGATAACTTATCCAGCTTACATCTTTAAAGGGATCGGATACCCTTTTTTTCTCAATAACACGTAGGAATAGCCTTAAGAAAGGCTATTCTTTTCCGACCTTTAGATGTATTCTCCGCGCTGCCGTTCGGTAGAAATCCGGATTTTCTTCGGTATGCAAATGAGTTCTCTTGCAGCACTGAGGGCGGTCCTCCGCACTCAAACAGCACTGGGGGCGTCCCCAATGCTGCGAGAGAACTCTCCAGTGACACCTCCATCTTTTTCAGGAATGGCCTCTTCCCTACGTCGTCTTCCGTTCTAGGTTTCAATTTTCTAGGCCTCAGACAGAGCCGACCTCGCATGCCCGGGCCACAAGAAAATAGTCGCTTACACCAGCTTACTATGTAAGTGGCCACAAGAAAATGTCCGCTTACACCAACTTAGTGTGTAAGCAGCCATTTTCTTGTGGCCTGGGCATGCGCATCGGCTCTGCCCGAGGCCTAGAAGATTGAAACCCAGGACAGAAGAAGACACAAGGAGAGGGCGTTCCAGAAGAAGATGGAGTCGGCGCTTTAGAGTTCTATCGCAGCATTGGGGACGCCCCCAATGCTGTTTGAGCGCTGGGGCTCGTCCTTAATGCTGCAAGAGATCTCATTTGCATACTGAAGAAAACCCCGATTTCTACTGACTGGCAACGCAGAGAAAACATCTAAAGGTAGGAGAAGAATAGTCTTTCTTAAGGCTATTCCTACGTGTTAGGGAGGAAAAAAGGGTATCCAATGACAGGATCTTTTTAACTTTGGGATTGAAGCACCATCTGGAACTTCAGCCTTGAGCACCAAGAGAGCTTTTTCCACCCCTCGAATACTGGTGGTAGGTTGCAGGGTTTTTGTAGGTCACCAAGCCTTTCTATTGTATGCATTTCATGGAGCAGTGGTTGAAAGGCCTCAATCGTCTTCCCGTCACAAGTAAACTTCTTTTTGTGAGAGACTTTGTGGCTGGAATGAAGAACAGAACACAATCCTTGTTAAATTGGCAGCTAATGGTTTCTGCCTGCGCCAGTGGACATGTAAACTGCATCAGGAGGGTTTCTGGTACGCTGAGCCCACTTGGATATTTCTCTTTAAGCTATGCAGGCACAATGATCCTTTTAAAATTCTTAAGCACGGCGCTTCTTCACCTTGTGTAAGTACTGACCTTGATGCTGGTTTTTTTTTTTTTATTTTCCTTCCACAAACAAGTCTCCTGTGTGCACCCAGGCATGGGGCAGCGTTCTGCGTCTTCCTTCCATCGAAGCCTCTGCTCTATGCCAGGCATCAGCAAACACACACACGGGCATTTTGGTGGAAAGAAATTTCGACAGCTGATGGTCAGAGTCGTCAACCCTCCTATTAATATTCAGATTTTAGGACTTTGTTGCACTCGAGATTGAATCCTCTTTTTCTTCTCGTTATTTTTGTCTTTGGTGACGTTCAGCTCTGACACGTCTCATCGCCTCGTCACTAAAACCTTACTTGTGGCTCTCTAGAAGTAAATTTAGTAGAATTATACCGTGCTGTTTTGTACATTACCATTCCTATAATTGATAGAATAAAAGAAGTCAGATTTTTTTTCCCAAAAATATTTTTTTTATGGTACAAGGCAGTCTTGAACCAACATGACGGTTCCTAGGATTGTGGACTTTAATGTTTGGCACATGTTGGACCAGTATTGGTGCGTTCCAGAGCTACCATGCATTGCCTTATGTAGCAGAGAGGCTCTGGTACCTTGGAGGCCCAAATGCCCTGGTGTGTCATCTGCTACCTCAACACCTCCAATACCAAATCCTTTGAAGGTGTAGAGTTAGAACTCAACCCAAGGCTACGTTGTTGTGAGGTTTGCATGTTCCTCAGAAGTAGAGAGAGGTTTCCCTTTGGCACCTTAGAGTGCAACTGAACTTACCTATTGCTAAGTCAGTAGTTTTTGATAGATATGGGGTCCTAGTGTGTGTTTTTGGTAAGTTAGGGTAAGTTCACACAGGGTTTTTTGGACCGGAACCTGAGTTGGAGGCCACCTCAGGTTACAGTCCAAAATATGGGCAGCTGTGACTGGATGCCAGTGCAGTGCATCAGCATTCAGTCGCGCACTCCGCTCCGGATTAGGCCCAAATGAATGGGCCTAGTCGGGAGGAGGGAATGTCTTCAGGCGGATGTCGCAAGGCGAATCCGCCTGACAAAATGGGCATCTCACTTCTTTTTCCGGGAGCCGGAACAATGACTCCCGGAAAAACCTTCAGAAAAACCTGAAGAACTGACCGTCTTCCATTGATTTCAATGCGACCCGTCTTTTTGGTCAGGATTTTGAGGCAGATACGGTGATAGTGTGATTTGGTAAGTAGCCCAACCTGATGTCCACCCTTACCTTAGCAAGAAACCTATTCAGTACATTCTTGCCAAACCCTATACAGGCTGTGATTCACACCACCACCACTAGATAGCCTCACATAGACGTAAGATAGACATGTCATGATCAAGTATCGATAATTCATGTGTTTTTCCTTTTTTAAGAAAAATCTCCTCATGTTCCATACATCTTAAAAGGGGTTTAGACAAGAGGAGACGTAAAGAAGGAGTGTTTTTTTCCTTGTCCATCAAAAAATTTGCAAAAACTCCCCAAAATACATCCATGAATGATCACCTTCATGGGTATAATATCTTGTATATATAGATTGGTCTTCATCCTGATTCAACAGATACATTTGTCCACGCCATCTCCAGTCCAGACATCTCGTCTCGAAATCCATTTCAGCGGAGCGCGTCTCTCCTGATTACAGGGCTCAAGAGGAGTGATGGACCGTCTGTCACCCTGTCAGATAGCGGGTCATTTCTGAGACGTTAATAAATACATCCTGGAACTTTTCCACGCCGCTCTCTGACGTTTAACGGAAAGGTCCAGCAGCTGGTGGCCTCCGAATTATTTAATCCCATAATAGCTGCCGTAGGATGAGCAGAGACGGGATCTGGTCCATGGGAGGCCCCTCAGTAACAACATCATTATAGCTAGTGATCAGGTTACTGCAAAGTGCTGTGGTGCAGACGCCATTTATTGGTAACTTTTTGAATTTTTTTTTTTTAATTGAAAAATTACTTTTTTGGCAATTTTTTTAAAAAATAATACTGCGATGATTTCTACCGTAGTTCACGTTGAATGACATGACTATATTCGTAAGCAGTATTACCTTTTTTCTTAGGCCTGGTTCGCAGTATCGATCCCAAAAATTTGGATCTTAAGGGTTAGGGATTAGAGATGAGCGAACACTGTTCGGATCAGCCGATCCGAACAGCACGCTCCCATAGAAATGAATAGAAGCACTTGTGACGCCGGCCGCTTCCATTCATTTCTATGGGAGCGTGCTGTTCGGATCGGCTGTTCCGAACAGTGTTCGCTCATCTCTATTAGGGATGCTTTTGTATCACAAATAGCACACGGCTCCATTGAAATCAATTGATCTATTCATACAACAGTGTTTTATACACTCACCGGCCACTTTATTAGGTACACCTGTCCAACTGCTCGTTAACACTTAATTTCTAATCAGCCAATCACATGGCGGCAACTCAGTGCATTTAGGCATGTAGACATGGTCAAGACAATCTCCAGCCGTTCAAACCGAGCATCAGTATGGGGAAGAAAGGTGATTTGAGTGCCTTTGAACGTGGCATGGTTGTTGGTGCCAGAAGGGCTGGTCTGAGTATTTCAGAAACTGCTGATCTACTGGGATTTTCACGCACAACCATCTCTAGGGTTTACAGAGAATGGTCCGAAAAAGAAAAAACATCCAGTGAGCGGCAGTTCTGTGGGCGGAAATGCGTTGTTGATGCCAGAGGTCAGAGGAGAATGGCCAGACTGGTTCAAGCTGATAGAAAGGCAACAGTGACTCAAATAGCCACCCGTTACAACCAAGGTAGCCAGAAGAGCATCTCTGAATGCACAGTACGTCGAACTTTGAGGCAGATGGGCTACAGCAGCAGAAGACCACACCGGGTGCCACTCCTTTCAGCTAAGAACAGGAAACTGAGGCTACAATTTGCACAAGCTCATCGAAATTGGACAATTGAAGATTGGAAAAACGTTGCCTGGTCTGATGAGTCTCGATTTCTGCTGCGACATTCGGATGGTAGAGTCAGAATTTGGCGTCAACAACATGAAAGCATGGATCCATCCTGCCTTGTATCAACGGTTCAGGCTGGTGGTGGTGGTTTCATGGTGTGGGGAATATTTTCTTGGCACTCTTTGGGCCCCTTGGTACCAATTGAGCATTGTTGCAACGCCAAAGCCTACCTGAGTATTGTTGCTGACCATGTCCATCCCTTTATGACCACAATGTACCCAACATCTGATGGCTACTTTCAGCAGGATAATGCGCCATGTCATAAAGCTGGAATCATCTCAGACTGGTTTCTTGAACATGACAATGAGTTCACTGTACTCCAATGGCCTCCACCGTCACCAGATCTCAATCCAATAGAGCATCTTTGGGATGTGGTGGAACGGGAGATTCGCATCATGGATGTGCAGCCGACAAATCTGCGGCAACTGTGTGATGCCATCATGTCAATATGGACCAAAATCTCTGAGGAATGCTTCCAGCACCTTGATGAATCTATGCCACGAAGAATTGAGGCAGTTCTGAAGGCAAAAGGGGTCCAACCCGTTACTAGCATGGTGTACCTAATAAAGTGGCCGGTGAGTGTATATATTATAATATATGATATATGGCTTTCCCAGGGCATGTAGTGATTCTTAAAGGGATTGCCTGTTCGTTGTTTTGGTTCTTAAGGCTCAGCAGAATGTGTTTAAAAAATAAAGTAAGCGGTACACCTCTTATCTACATTGCTCTCATTACAGTGTTTATTGGGTCCCTGCTGATCTCTACTTCCTGGTCTGTCTCAACACACAGGAAATGCCTGCTCAGCCAATCACTGCTTGAGGCGGGGCACTGCTGTGGCTTAGTGATTGGCTGAGCAGTTATTTCCTGCATGTTGAGAGGGACCAGCAGGAGGGTTGGTAGAAGCAGTGGCCCCAGGGGCAGCAGATATATGTATGTTGAGTAATACTTTTTATTTAACCCATTTTGCCCCTTTTTCTTTGGCGAAAAAAAATAAACAAAATCTTTATTACAAGGAGTTGAAAGTATAAAGTACCCTAAATATCCAAGAAACTAATATATACACCCCCCCCACCCCCCCAAAAAAAAGATGTATATACACACATATATACACATACATAGATATATATATATATATATATATATATATATATATATATATATATATATATATATATATATATTATATGTGTGTGTGTAAAATATATGTGTGTGTATATATCTTCTTTTTTTTTTTTTGTGGTGGGGGGGGTGTATGTTCTATAAATACCATTTTTAGTTGGGTGCTGTCCAGTATTACTTTATCATCTCCACTCCACATTTCCTCCTGTGGGAGCCCTGCTCTGCGGGAGGCCGGTATTCCACCTCATGCGCGGCTTTGTTACTTGAGATGTGTACTGCATGGCGTTCATCCAGAACCGTAAATCTGCTTTGCGCAGAGGTCTGTGACCTCCCGGTGATCAGTGTTCCCTAGCTGCATGCTGTCTGCCTGGAAAATACAACAGATCAGAGGCGATGATGACGGCCGCACACTGAATGTTATCTTTTTGGTTTTGTTTTTGCTTTTCTACTCTTTCTATACGGTCTTTTTAATGACTCTCTTCCTCTTCGTCTCTGCAGGTCATGAGCAGTCGTTTTCTTCCTTACGATAACATAGTGACTGATGCCGTACTCAGCCTCGATGAGGATACGGTGCTTTCCACGACGGAGGTAAGTCCAAATAACCGTCCAGTCTGTAGCACTACAAGTCATTTCATTCCTTATGTACGAAGTTTTCTTCCATCCACCTATTACGGTACTTATATTGCGGTATTATAGAATGATGGCTTAACCTTCGATACCATTGCACCAGATTTTCCGCTGTATTAGGTCTGTACATTTTTAACCCCTGGATGTAAATAAAGGTATATTGATCCATTCACCGCAATCTTCGAGGAATTAAAACGCGTCGGGTCACGTTTCTCGATAGCTTGAGCTCTGGCTGCAATTTTACCTGTTAGACCATTTTGATAGATGAAGCCCAAAGTGTATTAGAAAGTTGTAGAAGTTTTCATTATACAAGGATTAATCCAAAAGTTTTAGGCATGTGTTAAAAAAAAAAAAAAAAAAAAAAAGCTTTGAAATAGAATGAATAAAGTGAATGAAGAAAAGAGAAATATAAACCCCATCAATATTTGGTGCGACAATCCTTTGCCCTTCCATCATTTCTTCTGGGAACTTGCAGACAGTTCTTGGCAGATCTCGGCAGGGAGGTTGTTCCTTTATCTTGGAGAACTAAGCACAGGTCTTCCGTGGATGTAGACTTGCTCCAATCCGTCTGTCTCTTCATGTCATCCCAGACAGACTGGATAATGTTGAGATCACGGCTTCACTATGCAATATCTAATTAGCCCCCGCCTAGGGGGTTTGAACCTGCAATCGTAAACTGCAGGAGCCGGCCTGCAACTTTAAAGGTATGGGACCGGCCCCGGGGGCTATTTTTAAACTTTGGGGGGGGAGTTTAAGTACTAATGCCCATGATCAGAGAAAACTCTGATTGCGGGCATTAGCTCTGGTGTCTCTGCTGTATGTTACAGCGGGAGACCCGGTTGCTATTGCGGCCACCATTATCCTTATAGCCCCGGCATCCGCTGTAATAGAACGGCAGATGTCGGGGAGGGTTTTAGCCGCCGGGACAAGTGCCAGGGCCCGTAGCATCACCACACTCCTGCCGCTGCAGGAAACCAGCGGCACCCAGAGCGTGGCATGCTGCAATTCCACTCCTCCACCCCCCCATTATAGTCCCGATTCGGACTATAAGATGCACCCCCATTTTCCTCCCAAATTTGTGGGGGGAAAAAGTGTGTCTTATAGTTCGAAAAATCCGGTATATGTACGGTACATTATCCTTCATTTCCATGTAAGTTCTAATATTTGTACAAGTTCTCTCTGTATATAATATTGCGGCGGCTGATAACGCTGGTGGCGCCGTCAGTCACGTTTGGTCCTCGCAGAAACCGTTCTCCGACATAATTAAGAGTCACATTGACAGAACAGAGCTGATTTTCTGGTTGTTTATTTGCTGAGATACCAATATAAGGTGGTGAAGGACAACAACATGACACCAAGGCGAGAGAGAAAAACACTTTCAAAATGATTCGACAAAAACGAGAACATTGTATGAATGTCATTTACAAGGAAGCTTTATTTAAAAAACAAACAAAAAAACCCCGCAAAACTTGAAACTTTTCAGTACTTTAAGTGGGAACTTCCTCTGTGATTTTTTTTTTCCACATCATGTCATTCTCTCTCATTCTCTCTCTCTCTCTCTCTCGATATATATATATATATATATATATATATATATATATATATATATATATATATAATTAGCCTCCGCTCGTGACTTTGTCTGCGAGTTGTTGGCGATTACCTATATCCGCCTGTTCTGACATTTCAACAGGTCTCAAGCTGTCCTGCTGCTGAACTTGTTCCTTGCACCGTGCCTGCGATTGTTCCGTCATCTCAGCAGCTCTCTGGGATGCCATATAATGAGCGTGTTGTTGATGTCGATGATCCTCCTGTTCCAGCATTTCGGCAGCTCTTAAGCTGTTCTGCTGCTGGACTTGTTCCTCGCACCGTGCCTGTGATTGTTCCGGCATCTCAGCAGCTCACTGGGATGCCATATAATGAGCGTGTTGTTGGCATCAATGATCCTGCTGCTCCGGCGTTTCGGCTGCTCTAAGAGCTGCTTGGCAGCCTGCTTGCTCAATCCTCCTCATCTCCGCTTGAGGAGAACTCTGTGACATCTGGCTACCTTCATAGCTCTCATTTTTTGAGAATTTTGCAACAAATTAGATTTTCGTTTGTCCGGCATGTTTAAAATTGGGAAACTGACAATTTGGATTAAAGGTTTTTTCCCATCCAATGTGTCAGCACTGCCTGGAGCAGATGAGATAGTATGCAAATGCTTGTACACAATGGACTCAGTGTTATCTGTGTGTTTACATAGCGAGATAACAGACCTGGCTTTATCAACATTTTTGCTATATGATATTAAGGCTGGTCTTACACCCCCGTAGTTTAAGACCGCAAATGGTCCGCAATAGCGGGTTTTACATTGCAAACCATTTGCGGACCCAGTATTTTCTATGCGGCCTTTTACACCACCGTAGATTTTGTCCGTGGTGTGGGGTGCCGTAATCATGGTCCGGACAGTATACCGCATGTCTGTAATGGTCGTGTTTTTACGGCACGGACTGTCCTATACAAGTCTATTGGTGTGTGCAGTTATGCTCTGAACATACATCAGTGTATAGCCGCAATTGCGGATGTCAACATTGCGACGCCAGGCAGCTAAACAAGAGCAGGACAGATCACAGAACTGTCACAGCAACACAGAGTTAACACAATAGATGTGCGCTGGGATGGGTCTAAGTAGTGACATAATTTTTTTTTTTATTTTTTTTTTTGAGGAGGTGTTGGGTGTGTTTTGTTTTTTGCAAATCCGCATAATACTGATACGGAGTTTGCGGATGCACATTGCGGTTGAGCATGGACGTCTGCCGTTGAGTAAAATTTCTATTGCGGACCGCAAAAACCACTACGGTCGTGTAAGACCAGCCTGTAACTCCAAAGTGTTGTATCCCGATATTTCATGTTTTATCGTTTTTTGAATTTTCCTATAATTTTTTTTTTTTTTTTTTTTGATTACTAGATCCTATATTTTTTTTAAATTTATTTTAATTTTTATTTTATTAAAAATCTTGTCACCTCCTGCCAGTGTCAGGGCCTGTATATTATTTTATTTATTGGGGTTGGTTTTTTTTTGCATGCGTTAATTGGGCTCTTCATTTGCATATCGCACTTTTTCATATAATGTCACCACACAGAGAGAGAGAGAAGGAGCGCGTTCCATATTATCTGCTCATCACGTCATTCCCAGAAACGCTGTCTTCGGAGGCATTTATTTCACTAATTAATGTTTTGTGAACAGTATCTCCCATCTCGGGCGCAAGATTGGATTATCCATAACCAACACAAAATCAGACATTTCCCATGGAACTTAAGATGTTTGCATATGCCTAGAATGTGAGCGGATAATTACACCGGGAGAAGAAAAGAGCGCGGAGATGGAGTCCTGTAGGCCAAACGAGATTCCATTCTGTTAATTACGGAGATGGCAAAGCCGGGAAGGGTTCAGAATACTGAGCAGGGGAGAAGCTATTCCTTTGCATTGCTCTAGTTTTAATGAATTATCCCATTAGGCGGTATGGAAATATAACAAGGTGAGACGGGGTAATGAAATTAACTCTGCCACCTACTACTTTATTAGAAGTCGCCAAGATAGCTTCTTCTTTTTTTTCCTATAAATTACTTCTTGTAGTCTGTAGATGTTTTTGGACTTTTTCTTTTTTCTGTTCAGGATTGCAAAAACAAGGCTGACTTCTTCCAGAAATAGCGCCTCTCCTGTACACAGGAACCTTGCGGTATTGAGGGTCAGCCTCACCTACTCAATTCTGATGCAAACTGTATATAGGCGGCACTAGTACATTGCTTTTTGAGCAATGAGGGCTTCGTAGGTAACGTGTTTGGAGCAATGGCACCTCCCGCATTCCTCCAAAGAGGACAAGGACAATGGATGTGCTGATTCGCAAGGGGGAAATATGGTTTAATTCTGGTGACCCCCAACCTATCTATGGGTGGAATGACATGCTGGGCCCTGATGACCGTGCCGAGCCGAGTACTTTTTCATGGCAGAATGTCACCGAGGGTCATCCGTTTTTAGAGATCCCTCATAGATGCCAGTCTGGTGAGGGATTCGTGAACTGACACGTTCTGTATGTTTTTGGATTGTCCACATGGACCGTTAAAACAATGGTCCTGTGAATACATCCAATAAAGTCTTATGAGGCCATGGGACACGGCCGAAGAATCTTAGAGACTTCCAATCCAGGACATTTATGGTGTATAATTCAGAGAAGAAAAGATGGTGAAACTGCAGCAACTTATTAGAAGGTATGCTAGAAGGGTCCGATGGGTTTGGGTCTTGCCTCTACAACCTGCACTGTTGAGAACAGTGGTCCTTGGCCACTGGTGAGGTGGCAAATGGACCTCACATCTAGGTGGGAGAAGGAGAAGTAGGCACACAATCGGGGCTCGCTCTTTTATAAGTATGTTGAAAGTATGCTCACACAGCCCCCTTCACGAGACTGGTCACGGGGTCAAGGGACCACCATTCTGGAGAGAAATGTAGACCTCAAGTCTAGGCGCTCCACCAAGACGCATCCTGGCAAAAGCCGATATTTATGGTCTATCACTATAGACTCCATACACGGTAAGCTATGGAGATCAGATTCCTCTATGGGTCCTCCAGAGTGAGGGGCGCTCTTTGCTCTCCACCCTTTATAATAGGTGATGGTCCTAAAAGCAGACCCTTCCCTCTCTATTATCTGAATTTTTCAAGTAGGGTATTCGACTGAGGTCTTCATTACTTCATATTATATCATGTAATACATGAACTTGACTCCCCCCTCCTCCATGTGTTGGAACGTGCGTCTGTAATGCTCATCGCAGGTTGGGCTCGGTCCCAGTTTGGATTAGCTAAGATTCAGGCTTTCGTATACTCCTATTGAGTGTTTATATGTACGTTCCCCATAGAGCACACATGGCTGCCAGCGCTGCGCCTGAGGTACGGCATTTTCCGGGTAATTGTTGTTTTTGACCAGACGAGCAAGATTATCTCTGTGACAAGCGAATCTGCTGCTCGTGTTCTCTCTACCTCTACATTAACCATTGTGACATTAATGGAATGCTAATCCAAAATGGACGCACCGGGCCCATCAGAGTTCAGTGTCCCATGTTTAAATGGCTGTCGAGCTTTGTCATATTTTGTGCCATTTGTGCTATGCTTGTGCTTTTTACACTTGGCTTCCTTTGTCATAGATTTGCATAGCTCTCAAGTGCTGTATCCTCAGAGTGGGTCCCTTTGTAAATTTTAAAGTAGACCCGCCATCTGCACACCTGTCAGCACCTGTGTGGCCTGAGGACATAGTGGCAGGGTGGCGGTATAAGACTTCAGTTAGGCATCCGATTTTCTAATATGGGTTCTGTTGTCTTTCCTTTCTACTAAGGTTACTGTTTCATAGCTGAGAATTTGCTTCAGTGTGCAGTTAAGGCGAGGTTCACACTAGTGTTAGCCCCTTTGCTATTCCGGTCGGATCAGAGGGCGAGAACACCGGAGAGGTGGACCGCAAAAATGGTGGTAACACATGGAGTCCAATGACTTAAACTGAAAACCAGTGGAAAATCGGCCAATTTTCAGGCGACACTGCGACATACTGTTGATGCAGTATGTTATGAGATCCGCACACTACAACTCCCAGCGTGTTCCATTCACTTCCGTAGGAATTCCATGCTGGGATTTGTAGATTTGCAACAGCTGGAGCGTTGAGGGCTTTGGATCCCTGTCGTATGTTGCGTGCCTACACACTGTAGCAAACGGTCAGGGTTCAGAGAAGGGTTTGTTTGGCTGAGTATTGTTGAGGCTGGATATAGTAGTACCAAACCGTCAGCTGTGAGGAGAATTAGGTACGTGCAACAGACCGTAGTGTTCGCCTCTATATTTTGCGGACGGTTTCTACATCCTGGACACTGATTTGTAAAAACTCTGGACGTGTATGAGGTCCATATACTTTCTGCAGTTACAGATCCGTAATTGTGGAAACAATTAGGATCATGGGCGTGAGGCCTACTCCGGTGGTTTTACCCATAGCAATTTTTTGTCCCTAGCACATAGGAATAGCTTTAAGAAAGGCTATTCTTCTCCTACCTTTAGATGTCTTCTCCGCGCCGCCGTTTGGTAGAAATCCCGGTTTTCATCGGTATGCAAATTAGTTCTCTCGCAGCACTGGGGGCGGTCCTCAACGCTCAAACAGCACTGGGGGTGTCCCCAATGCTGAGAGAGAACTCTCTCCAGCGCCACCTCCATCTTCTTCAAGAACGGGATCTTCACATCTTCTTCCGGGAGTTGGCTTCAAACTTCTGGGCCTCAGGCAGCCGACTGCGCATGCCTGCTGTCCACAAGAAAAATGGCCGCTTACAATACTGTGTAAGGGACCATTTTCTTGTGGCCGGCGGGCATGTGCAGTCGGCTTTGCCCGAGGCCTAGAAGTTTGAAGCCAGAGTCGGAAGAAGACGTGAAGAGAGGCCGTTCCTGAAGAAGATGGAGGTGGCGCTTGAGAGTTGAGGACCACCCCCAATGCTACGAGAGAACTCATTTTCATACCGACGAAAACCGGGATTTATACCGAACGGCGGCGCGGAGAAGACATCTAAAGGTAGGAGAAGAATAGCCTTTCTTAAGGCTATTCCTACGTGCTAGGGACAAAAAATAGCGTTTTAATGATAGGATCCCTTTAAGTTTATGGTACTGACAAGTGCTAAATCTCTGTCACAGATTGTGACTATGCACACGTCACACTATGGGGGACGCTAGACCTCCATTCTTGTAGGCGGTATGACTCCCAGCAGTGGATGGCTGTTAGTTGTTATGGGACAACTAAATCAGAATATCTTGATCGCCGGGCTCCATACCCATTGCTCTGTCAGGTAATTCCTTCCTACACAGAGCTGAGAATCCGTTACAGTATCAGGATGCTAATATATACACATAGCTCATGGCCATGATACAATTAACCTCAATTAGACAGAAAACTCCGTAAAAACTCCACGGCTGCAGCAGGTCATTACGCCATAGTGTTTTCCGTGGCTATTACACCCGCAAAATCGTCTTCTCCTCACACGCTGTGCTCTTCCTGCCTGAAGGGCACATGAGCAGATGTCAGGGAGCGCGCTCCTGCAATGCCTGCCGTCCGCTGGGAGGACGAGGAAAAGGGCACGGAGAACAACAGACAAGGCGTCTAAAGTACTGAATCATTAAGGGCTTCACAGGGCTGCAGTAACCGGGACTCCAGGATTATGGGTTTTAGGATGCTGTGTGTACAGGCCTCAGACAAGTCTCGGTTGTGGAGCAGATTATTGTCGGGTACAGCAGAGCTGAGCTTGTCATTTGGCACAGTTTATGATGATGATGATGATGTAAGGTGATAGGCAGGAACCACGCGTTATGAGGATACCTGATCTATAAAACCCCCAAAGGGTTAAAGGGGTATTCTCCATAGCAGCCAGGGATCCTGCATTTGGTCAGCAAAGTAGATGCCCATTCCCGCTCATAATAAGGTCTCCTAAGCAGCAACCCCGTTAGGGAAAATCTGCAAGAAAAACTTGCATCGAAATCTGCACCAATTGATTTTGCTGCAGATTTTCATACACGAGCATATAAGGGTTGGAAGCTGTTTGTGGTTTTTTTTAACCCTGCACCAGAAAAAAAAATTATATAGTGAAATAATTGAAACATATAAAATCTGCAGCAATTTCCCTGCGGAAAGAAATCTCTGTCATCTGCATCTTTGAGGTAAAAATGATTGGGGACTTAAATGTACTTTGATTTATCTGGCGGATTCTTCATCATGGATCTTGGGGTTCCGACTCTGAATCGTAATGTTAACCAGCCACCAACCCCTGGAATTGCTTCAGCCCTTCTTTCCTCTCCTGATGGCACAGGTATATTACCCGGGGGTCGGTGGCTGGTTCTGATAATGTGACCCAGGGGTCGGTGGCTGGTTCCAATAGCATGACCCAGGGTTCGGTGGCTGGTTCCATAAATGTGACCCGGGGTCGGTGGCTGGTTCTGATAATGTGACCCGGGGTCGGTGGCTGGTTCTGATAATGTGACCCGGGGGTCGGTGGCTGGTTCCGATAATGTGACCCGGGGGTTGGTGGCTGGTTCCGATAATGTGACCCGGGGGTTGGTGGCTGGTTCCGATAATGTGACCCGGGGGTTGGTGGCTGGTTCTGATAATGGGACCCGGGGTCGGTGGCTGGTTCTGATAATGTGACCCAGGGGGTCGGTGGCTGGTTCCAATAATGTGACCCGGGGTCGGTGGCTGGTTCTGATAATGTGACCTGGGGGTCGGTGGTTGGTTCCGATAATGTGACCCGGGGGTTGGTGGCTGGTTCCGATAATGTGACCCAGAGGGTCAGTGGCTGGTTCCGATAATGTGACCCGGGGGTTGGTGGCTGGTTCCGATAATGTGACCGGGGGGGGGTCAGTGGCTGGTTCCGATAATGTGACCCGGGGGTCGATGGCTGATTCCGACAATATGACCTGGGGTCGGTGGCTGATTCCGATAATATGACCTGGGGTCGGTGGCTGATTTTGATAATATGACCCGGGGGTTGGTGGCTGGTTCCAATAATGTAACCCGGGGGTCAGTGGCTGGTTCCGATAATGTGACCCAGGGGTCAGTGGCTGGTTCTGATAATGTGACCCGGGGGTCAGTGGCTGGTTCTGATAATGTGACCCAGGGGTCAGTGGCTGGTTCTGATAATGTGACCCGGGGGTCGGAACCAGGCCAGAACCCTCAGATTCATGATGAAGAATCTGCCTTATAAAGCATAATAAATATAACCCCTTTAATCCAGATTTTCTACATTGAAATAGTCAGAAAATCTACATGTACAGATATGTAAATCCCTACTTTATGCATATACACTAAAGGGGGCGCTACTTAGGACCCCCTTCATGAGTTTCTACAATGTCCGTGTGCTTGTACCCTTATGATGTCCATGCGCCATGATAGGGGGGGTCTCGTGAGACCGCACCACCAGCAGTTTACGCATTCAGCTCTGCTACATATGTACATAGCCAGCTGGCGTTGTATTTGATACCTGCAGCGCTTTGATACTCCAAATTTGCATTCAACTAAAAATCCTAAATGTAAAGGAAATAACCTTGAAGTTTTCATCTCCGGAAGGTCAAACTAAAAAAAAAAAAAAAGCCGTATTTATCGAAGGGAAAAAAATCAAGTAAAAAGAGGGCCAAGCTATAAATCTGGATGTAATGCTACGGTGTGCTGAACTCCGGCTGATGGATACATTAAAATGTGCATAATTTTAGGTTAGAATATCAAGCAGTTTGGTTAAAAGCAGAAGTGGGTTTTTTTTAGGTTTTTTTTTCCCTTTTGTATGTAGCTTATAATTGGGCCATTTACATTGTTATCACCGTGATGCCCGGCTTAAAGACATTTGAGTAGATAATGATCATTCTGCCTCTCTATTATATCCGTGACACGGTGGCTTTCAAGACAGCCCACAAATGGCGGCTCACCATTGTCTCCAATACATTGTCTGGTATCCGTGTTATGAGGAATAGCTCTGTATAGCGGTTTTATATACTGTTTATATACTATTATATTTTTGCCGTCCTGTGTGCACGAGGGATGACAATAAACCTCAGTATGGTGGGAATAATGACCAATTTTATTTTATTTTTTTCCAGGTGGATTTTGCCTTTACAGTGTGGCAGAGCTTTCCAGAAAGGATTGTGGGTTACCCGGCCCGTAGTCACTTTTGGGACAGCACAAAGGAGCGATGGGGTTACACATCCAAGTGGACTAATGACTACTCCATGGTACTAACCGGAGCTGCTATCTACCACAAGTAAGTGGCTCGTCGTGTGGTGACACTGCGCATGCGCGAGTAAATTATATGTATGTACGTATGTCTATCAATATTACACACATACAGTGTGTGTGTATTATATGTATATGTGTGTATAAATATATGTATTATATGTATATGTGTGTAATGTGTGTATATAGATGTATGTATGTCTATCAATATTACACATATACAGTATGTGTGTATAAATATATGTATATGTGTGTGTATATAGATGTATGTATATATGTCTATTGATATTACATGCATATATAACTACAATATACATATATAGACACATATACAGATCTGCAGACATCATACATACACACATAGATATGGATATATATATATATATATATATATCTATATATCTATATATATCTATATATATCTATATCTCATTCTGCCATCGCTATCCCCCTATTGTGAACGGTTGATATGATTACAGGGTCAGAATACAGGATCAAAGTGGGTTGCTGTCACGGTCCTCGTCTTTGTGTTATTAATTAATCCCTTCCTATACATTTCATGTTATTCGCCATAGTAATTAGCAACAACATGCCTGGAAAATAAGCCCCCCGGGGAGGGTGTTGTTGTTGATATTCTCTGTATACGGATTGTCCACCTTTTTGACACGCAGCCATTTTTAGGCTTTGACATTTATACACGATCAGGACTGCAGAATATGACTGATACAAAGCTCCAAATCTCCTGCATAGAGGTAAAATACTGCCCCCTGGAGGAGGCTTGCTGCGTAGCGGGTTATTGTAGTATGCTGCTAGGCTGCCCCTAGTGGTGGGACGCGCACATCCACTTCTACAATTTAAAGGGGTATCTACTATAAAGATGTCTATATGCATTAGATATGTATGTGGTGAACCTGCCAACCATCTAATATGTATGAGAACATCCTAACACCCCCCCCCCCCCCCCCGGCACACCTCCGAACAGCTGATCTGTGAAGGTGCCCGCTGTCAGATATGGATATGTGTGTATAGAGATAGATAGATATATATATACAGTGCCTACAAGTAGTATTCAACCCCCTGCAGATTTAGCAGGTTTGATAAGATGCAAATAAGTTAGAGCCTTCAAACTTCAAACAAGAGAAGGATTTATTAACAGATGCATAAATCTTACAAACCAAAAAGTTATGTTGCTCAGTTAAATTTTAATAAATGTTAAACCTAAAAGTGTGGGCCAATTATTATTCAACCCCTAGGTGTAATATTTTGTGGAATAACCCTTGTTTGCAATTCCAGCTAATAATCGTCTTTTATAAGACCTGATCAGGCCGGCACAGGTCTCTGGAGTTATCTTGGCCCACTCCTCCATGCAGATCTTCTCCAAGTTATCTAGGTTCTTTGGGTGTCTCATGTGGACTTTAATCTTGAGCTCCTTCCACAAGTTTTCAATTGGGTTAAGGTCAGGAGACTGACTAGGCCACTGCAACACCTTGATTTTTTCCCTCTTGAACCAGGCCTTGGTTTTCTTGGCTGTGTGCTTTGGGTCGTTGTCTTGTTGGAAGATGAAATGACGACCCATCTTAAGATCCTTGATGGAGGAGCGGAGGTTCTTGGCCAAAATCTCCAGATAGGCCGTGCTATCCATCTTCCCATGGATGTGGACCAGATGGCCAGGCCCCATGGCTGAGAAGCAGCCCCACAGCATGATGCTGCCACCACCATGCTTGACTGTAGGGATGGTATTCTTGGGGTCGTATGCAGTGCCATCCAGTCTCCAAACATCACGTGTGTGGTTGGCACCAAAGATCTCAATCTTGGTCTCATCAGACCAGAGAACCTTGAACCAGTCTGTCTCAGAGTCCTCCAAGTGATCATGAGCAAACTGTAGACGAGCCTTGACATGACGCTTTGAAAGTAAAGGTACCTTACGGGCTCGTCTGGAACGGAGACCATTGAGGTGGAGTACGTTACTTATGGTATTGACTGAAACCAATGTCCCCACTGCCATGAGATCTTCCCGGAGCTCCTTCCTTGTTGTCCTTGGGTTAGCCTTGACTCTTCGGACAAGCCTGGCCTCGGCACGGGAGGAAACTTTCAAAGACTGTCCAGGCCGTGGAAGGCTAACAGTAGTTCCATAAGCCTTCCACTTCCGGATGATGCTCCCAACAGTGGAGACAGGTAGGCCCAACTCCTTGGAAAGGTTTTGTACCCCTTGCCAGCCTTGTGACCCTCCACCATCTTGTCTCTGATGGCCTTGGAATGCTCCTTTGTCTTTCCCATGTTGACCATGTATGAGTGCTGTTCACAAGTTTGGGGAGGGTCTTAAATAGTCAGAAAAGGCTGGAAAAAGAGAGAATTCATCCAAACATGTGAAGCTCATTGTTCTTTGTGCCTGAACTACTTCTTAATACTTTAG
Source organism: Leptodactylus fuscus (assembly GCF_031893055.1). Lineage (NCBI taxonomy): Eukaryota > Metazoa > Chordata > Amphibia > Anura > Leptodactylidae > Leptodactylus > Leptodactylus fuscus. Next base: position 22,632,570 of record NC_134268.1, read on the forward strand.
GGGAACCAAACAGAATTCTGGTGGTTTGAGGGGTTGAATAATAAATGACCCTCTGAATAAACTTTTCACAATTTAAAAAAAAATTAAACAAAGAAATAACATTCTTTTTTGCTGCAGCGCATTTCACACTTCCAGGCTGATCTACAGTCCAAATGTCACAATGCCAAGTTACTTCCGAATGTGTAAACCTGCTAAATCTGCAGGGGGTTGAATACTACTTGTAGGCACTGTATACATACACACACTTTAATGTTACACACGTAGCTCTGACACTTGAGTCCATATTAAAAACATTCCCCAAAATTAATTTTTTTCATGTAAATTTTGATAATGGCGGTAAACGCTAAAGAAAGACGTAGTTTAATCGTTCCTTCGTTTCCAGCTAAGCCTGTCTTGAGCTTGAAGCCCAAAGTAATCGAATACCGATCGGTTGCTAGGAATGTGCACCCTATCCATAGCCACCATACTCTCATGATGACTGAATTGTCTATCCCAAAGCTTTATTAGCACCAGGCTGATGACAGAACATTGTATTTGTGCTATTAATCAGATTTTTCTACATCCGTATAAATAATGTCAGTACGTGTGTGTGTGTGAATACAGGGCTGGTCGCTACTGATATGTGATTATGTATTCCATGTGCGGTACTAATAGGATATATTGCTTTTACAGATACTATCACTACCTGTACACCAATTACCTGCCTGCCAGTCTGAAAAACATGGTGGACCAATTAGCCAATTGTGAAGATATCTTAATAAACTTTCTGGTTTCTGCCGTAACAAAGTTGCCGCCAATCAAAGTGACCCAGAAAAAGCAGTATAAGGAGACAATGATGGGACAGGTATGTTGGCGGATTATTAAAGGGGTTCTCCAGGCTTTCTAAGTAATGACGTATCCTAGGTCCTCAATTAAGGTGCAGCAGAGGTCTGACCCCCGGGCCCCTGCTGATCAGCTGTTTGAACAGACATGATCATGATAGACCTGGAGGTTCCATCCTCGGCACAGCCCCCAGGTCATGTGATTGGAAGCCTCAACCCCCACCTCAGACTGAAGTGCCCCTCCCGCTCCATGAAGGGGCCAGAATCCCCAGGGTCCATCTTCATCATCATCATCATCATCATTATCATCTGCAGGATCAAGTAATCCCTATAAGTGTCAGCGCAGCATCTTAAAGAATTGCTTATCATTCCCTGCTTGTTCAATGTCTTGACACCAGTTACTGAATTGTGCCCTCCAACATGTAATGCCCTAGTTTATAATCCAGTAGATGCTCAGCCCCATTCCACCAGAGACCCACTTTTGGGTTACATTTGCATATTTTTGTCCCTTTGAGGTCTCTTATAAATTACATTAGATGTTTGGATAGTGTGACCGTAACCTAGTGTAGAAACATAACTAGCCCTACATTATAGGACCACAGCCCAGCAGAATTATGAATGCAGCTCTGCAGTACAACATTCGGCCACAACGCTTTTTCAACTGTGATAAACTACATTTACCTGTAATGGAATTTATTTAAGACTCAAGAACTGAGCACATAAGCCAAGCTTCCTCTGTTCTTCCCACTCTGTATGTTACTTACCCCTCACATAATCTTTATTCTGAACCCTCCTGTAAACGGCAGCGACTTTGATCCCTTATGGGGTGCAAGATTTACTCATTTCCTTTTTTTAAGGCAAGTTTCTTGTCTTATTAACTGAAGTAAATGGAACGTAGACTCCATGTTGTGAATGTGGGTGGGTAAAAAGCTTCCGGGCAGCAGAGTAGTTCTGTTAATGCATCCCAATCTGTGGATATGGACGGCCTTCAGGAACAGGCATCGGCCTACCACCAGCAATTACTAATATCTATATGCTCCCGAAATACCTGTGTGACAGTCTGTATATCCTACCAAGTAGCCATTCTAATATATTCCATAATAATCCAAAAGTACAAATGTAAACCAAAAGTTACACTAAATTAAAAAGTTTTTGCTGTTTTTTCTAACTTTTTTTTGTTTAAAATAAACAGGTAATGTTAAGTAGCGTCAAAATTGCTGTTTGTGTAACTCCTTATATGTACAAGCATATAACTATAATACTGCTCCTATGTACAAGAATATAACTACTATAATACTACCATATTTTCCGGACTATAAGGCGCACATAAAATCCTACGATTTCCTCAGAAATCGAAAGTGCGCCTTATAGTCCGGTGCGCACTATATATGGATTGAAGCGGCGGCACGCGAGGAGTTAAGCAGCGGCCGCCGGCAAAGTCTGCCTGCCGCTTCCATACATTGCAATGGGAGCGCGCTATTCAAATAGTATTCGCTCATCTCTAACTTCAATTGTAACTTCTTACAATTGAAGTTAGAGATGCGCGAATACTATTTGAATAGCGCGCTCCCATTGCAATGTATGGAAGCGGCAGGCAGACTTTGCCGGCGGCAGTCGCTTAAAGGGATTCTACCATTAAAAGAAGTTCTTTCCTCTTGACCACGTCGGAATAGCCTTAAAAAAGGCTATTCGTCTCCTACCTTTTGCCATAGCCAGCTGCCGCCTTCTTCCTCAGCTGCGTCCGCCCCTTCTGCGTCTTCTTTGGGCCTCATGGATGACGCATGCGCAGTCGGCTGTGGCTGCGAGAGCCTGTTAATGCCAACTGCACATGCGTCATCCATGAGGCCCAAAGAAGACGCAGAAGGGGCGGACGCAGCTGAGGAAGAAGGCGGCAGCTGGCTATGGCAAAAGGTAGGAGACAAATAGCCTTTTTTAAGGCTATTCCGACGTGGTCAAGAGGAAAGAACTTCTTTTAATGGTAGAATCCCTTTAACTCCTCGCGTGCTGAGCGCTTCCATTCATTTCAATGGAAGCGTGCCATTGAAATGAATAGAAGCGGCTGGCACACGGGGGGTTAAGCGGCCGCCGGCAAAGTCGGCATGCCGCCGCTTTCAATCTCATATAAGGCGCACCGGACAGCGCTGCTCCTTATAGTCCGGTGCGCCTTATATATGAACCTAGACAGGACTATAAGGCGCTCATGGGTAATGCGCCTTATAGTCCGGTGCGCCTTATAGTCCGCAAAATACGGTACTCCTATGTACAAGCATATAATGAATGGGAGGCTTTTTTCCCCCTATTGCTTTCAATGTGATACGCGAGGGCTTACAGTCTATGGGGGAAGGGGGTAGAGACAGAGGGAGAGGGGGAGACTGTACAGATGGCGGTGCGGTGATAGTGTTATTGGAGGTTGTAGGCCTTCCTCAATAGGTGAGTCTTCAGGGCCTTCTTGAATCCTGTGATTGTGGGGGTCAGTCTTATGTGTCGTGGTAAGGAGTTCCAGAGTATGGGGGATGCACGGGAGAAATCTTGGAGACGGTTGTGTGAGGAGCGGATGAGAGCAGAGCAGAGTAGGAGGTCAGTGGAGGATCTGAGGTTACGTGTGGGCAGGTAGCGGGAGGTATATTATGACATTGGAGTACAAAGAAATCTAATATTTGTGTTTTGCTCCCTCTAGACCTCCAGAGCTTCTCGCTGGGCAGACCCCGACCATTTTGCTCAGAGACAGACTTGTATGAATACGTTTGCCAGCTGGTTTGGCTATATGCCGCTCATTCACTCACAGATGAGACTGGACCCTGTACTCTTTAAGGATCAGGTCTCAATCCTACGAAAGAAATATCGGGACATTGAACGACTTTGAGACATAACTGCCACCGGAATGAGCCTTCTGCCCAGAGCGTCTCCATCCACACATGGACAACTGCTTATGAACGGTTGACTTATGCCGCTTCCTCACACACACACATACACGGGATACACAAAGCGTTTGGAACCAGGACTTTGGGCGTCTGGACTCCATTGCACTGGACTGCTTACAACCACCACCGAGCTTTGTCGTCTCAGAACTAGGCTGTGTACAGTTTAATTATGGAACATTAAATAATTATTTTTGAAATGATTGCTATGCAGGTTTAAACTTTTTTAATGAACAAAAACTATTAAAATCAGAGATCTTTCTTTACCCCGTGTTGTGTTTGCCTTAAATATTTCGAAGGTGACTGTACCCTTGTATGCACTCACACTACGTATACATACACTTTACAATCTTAAGACAACTTGTTACAGTAAGGACAAGTTCACTCATAGAAATTTGATGCAGAATTTGTCGAAGCTGATTTTGACGCTGAATTTGAAGCAGAATTTGGAGAAGAGGCTCCATTTCCGTGAGAGAATTTTGACAAATTCTGCATCCAGTTCCTCACTCATATCCCATTCATTTCAGTAGGATTTCTCAGGCGGAATCTATCTGAAGAACGAGCCAGAAGCTCATTTTACCCCTGGCTATAAAAAAAATAGATGGAGGGCAGAATTTTGCATCAAAATTTACGTCAAATTCCAGTGAAACACATCCAAAAAATTATGTTGGGGGGGGGGGGGGGGGGGTTGCACCTTGTATTTTTTGGTCCGTACCATTTCTTCATATTCAATTGACTTGCTGCATTTGTCAGAAAAGTACAAATTTTCCAGAAAGTGGGTGCGGCTGCGGCATTGACACATTTGCACATGAACATTTGCACCATCTATCACATAAATTCTACCGAAGTTCCATGGCAGCCCCATTTTTGTGGTAAGCGTGGTGAGACCCCTACTGATCTGCATGTTATTCCCTGTCCCATGGATAAGGGATAACTTGTTTTGCAGAAAAAAATTATGATTTACCCCCCTACGTTTTTCGGCCATCATAAAAACCGCAACGCTTTACGGTCCCAACAAAGTGAATGGGATTTTGTTTAATATCCTACAAACCTTGTTGGCTCTGCTACATCCGTCTCTAGCACAGCCATTACAATAGCTACAAGCCTCATCCATACGGCCGGCGGTGAGCCTGGGCTGTCGGATCTGCCTAATGTATGTCCTCCATGTATTCTTATTCTAATAAGGAGAAGCAATAGATATGTAAATCGCTGTTTCTCAGCCACTTTCTATGCTCTGACCTTTTACTCCCTCCATTATGTTTTTTTTACCTCTCTGTAATAGCGCCCGTTATGTGTTCATTGTCATTCACGGCTTACGACAACGAATATCCGAAATGTTCACGGCGTGTCATAATTCTTAGCGTAAAGCAGCCAGGAGACGTAATGTGGGCCCGCTCTATTTTTGTTCTGCCATGCTCCCTGTAAAGTGAGGGGATTTGTCTAGATAGAAGTGTCTGTTTTCACAAGGGCAGACGCTTGGCGGTATACGATTACAATTAATTTACTATGGTTAAGTGCTGCTTCCCCAGTATACAGAAGTCGCTGTCACAGGCAATTAAAGGGATCCTCTGGGACGAAGAACTGGAGCGTATGCCGTGTATGGTGATCTGATCCCTTAAGGCGCAGATCACTTGGGGTGCCAGATCCCCCGCCATTGTAATACGGATTTACTTTAGTGGTGTTACGCGGGATTGGAAAACATGGCTGCCTTTTTCTCAGAAAGTGACGTCTAGTGTTGAGCGAATAGTATTCGTCGAATACCTCGCTCCCATAGAAATGCGTGTAAGACGGCCGCTTACACACATTCCTATGGGAGTGAGGTATTCGACGAATACTGTTCGCTCAACACTAGTGACATCATGTCTGTTGGTCACATGACCATGCTACAACTCTATTCAATTCAAATGAATGGAATGGCAATATGACCAACAGACATGATGTCACTTCCTGACAAGAGTAAGTGAAGCTCCTACTGATATAGTGTGGCCATGTTTTATAATCCTGGGTAACCCTTTACGATAAGTCATCGATATTAGATTGGACCAGGATCTGATACCAAGGAGTTCCACCGATCAGCTGTGTGAAGCGACAACAGGGTATCTATGATCACCGCTTCCGTGTCATAAGCCGTGTAATGTCACCTTCATTAGTCTCATGGCCTGTTTGGGGCTCAGTTGTAATACCAAACACAGCCACTATACAGTGTACACTGCTATGCTTGACGCATCCTCAAAAGGTCTAAAAACTGCTGATCAGTATGGGTGCCAGGTGTTGGACCCCTGCCTGATTTTGATGACCTACCTTAAGAATAGTCCATCAATATTTTAGTCCTGGAAAATCCCTTTAATGAATTATGACTCTAGTTTACTATAGCTAAGGCCAGAGTGCTCCATCCCATAGTATATAGTGCATGTCCTGTCCAAGGTCGTGACATCAAAATGGAGCAAACATTACATCCGCTGAAACCAGAGACTATGAAGGCACTCGGATGTTATCGGAGCAGAATCTGCTAAAAATCACACTCCCCCCCCCCCCCCCTCTCGCCCTACACACTGGGTCATGAGCATGAGACTGTTTAGCATACAGATGGGATATGTGGGGGTTCACATACTTTTGGCCTATACTATGTTATAGGGGTTGTTCCATGATGGACGCTTATGTTGTATCAACAAGACAGGGGATAAGTGTCTGATCGCTGGGGACCCGATCCGCAGTGATCAGTAGGATGATCGCCCAAAAGTCGCCCTAAAGCCTCCTTGTCATTGGAGCACTAGTGCGACCGGTGCGCCGTCCTCTTCTGTGGCGCTGCCAGGACTGTAACCTTCAGCAGTGTCAGGTCAGGGAAGCGCCTTCACAAGGAGGACTTTGTCCCGTCCTCGTAATCCCTAGAGTACCTGGTGATCGCCCCCACCCCCTTCCCAGTGATCAGACACTTATCTCCTGTCCTGTAGGTTGGGGATACGTCTCCATAGTGGCACAACCCCTTCTAAGGAGCCTCGCACCGTCTGCCAGGCCTCGGAGGTCTCCTCATACTTTGTGTTATGTGATTTCAGTCTCGGGCTCCATCTATAACTTTCCTTCTGTAACTTCTCCAGAATTTATCTTGTCAGCTCTCCAATGATTTCTGTGAGCGCCGGGCCCTCAGCTCGCGGCTCGCCATTCTTCCTAAATTAGTATTGTTTTCTGAGATTTATATTGTCAGAAGGACATAAAAATAGCAGATGCTTCCAAGTGTAAAGAAGGCAGCGAGCTGATATTCTGAGAGATGCTGTTTTGTGCCCCCCACTGGGATAAATGGAGGGCGCGCACAGCCATTTCTGGAAGTGTTCTCCGCACAATCTGCAAACAGCAACGGCATCTGTGAATTTCTCATTTACTGCCAGTAGTAAAACATCAGCTATCATTAAAGCGCGCCGCTCTGTGCCTTATACTTTACCGAACCTACAGATTTGTCCATCTATTTGCAGGGTGCGTTGGCGGCGGCTTTCAAAATGTGGCCGAGTACGCTGGTGTTTGTAGCAAAGCTTAGTGTGTGCATGGTAGAGGAATCGTGTCCACAGTACAAAACACTCACGCACTATACTGGGGGGAATTTATTAAGACCAGTCTTATGTACAGAGCGCTGTATACACCGCTATGGGCGCCACCATGATGCCGCTCTCCTCTGACCCAGCAGTCACGTGATCCGCCGGGATCAGCACTTGTTAGAGCTGCTGGGTCCTACAGACCCTGGTCAGCTCTATAGTAACATGCGGGAGGCTGGATTCTTCCTGCAACTGGGGGCTAAATGTACTAGTTACGGGGAAAATCAGCCCCCCACCCAACAAAGGGAAAAAAAAAGTGACCTGATGTACCCAAAGGTCTATTATGACTTTATGAAGACACAATGTAAAAAAAAATAGAAAAGTTTTTTAAAAAATTAAATTTTAAAACATAAAATACATCAATGACACACCCTTATTGAAGGTTTTAACCACACCTCTGATGATACCATATAAAATGCAGTGAAAAAAAAAAGCACCACCAGTGGATTTTGTCAAATGTATGCAGGGCCGCCGATAGGCCAGTACTACTGCTACTGGCGTCAGGGGCCCGGCCAAATTGAAAAATGGGGGGGGCCCGGTTTTGGCCCGCCACCGTGTGCCGGCCCCCTGGCGCCTGTAGCAGTCATTGTGTATGTCCTATTTCAACTCAGATCTGCATCCAGAGGACACAGATCTGAGTTGAAGACATACGCGGCTGAAGCAAGGAGCTGACACAGGTCAGCTCCTCGCTTCGCCGCTGCGTGCCTCTCTTTCTGATCACATCGCGTCTACAGTAGCCGGCGGCAGCAGCGAAGCGAGGAGCTGACACAGGTCAGCTCCTTGCTTCGCCGCTGTGCGCCTCTCGCTGTCACATATGCGGCTGAAGCTTCACCGCCTCCGCTACTGGATGAGATGGAGGGACATGAATATGGGGGCAGAGATGGAGAGGACGGCATGACAATGGGGCAGAGATGGAGGGGACATGAATATGGGGGCAGAGATGGAGAGGACGGCATGACAATGGGGGCAGAGATGGAGGGACATGAATATGGGAGCAGAGATGGAGGGGACATGAATATGGGAGCAGAGATGGAGGGGACATGAGTATGTGGGCAGAGATGGAGGGGACATGAATATGGGGGCAGAGATGGAGGGACATAAATATGGGAGCAGAGATGGAGGGGACATGAGTATGGGGGCAGAGATGGAGGGAACATGAATATGGGGGCAGAGATGGAGGGGACATGAATATGGGGGCAGAGATGGAGGGGACATGAATATGGGGGCAGAGATGGAGGGCATGAATCTGGGGGTAGAGATGGGGGACATGAAACAGGACAGAGATGGAGGGGACATGAAACTGGGGGCAGAGATGGATGGGCGGACATGAATCTGGGGGCAGAGATTGGGTGGGAGACATGAAACTGGGGACAGATGAAGGGTGTATATGAAGCTGGGGGAGAGATAGAGGGGGGACATATAATGTACGGGTGACTGTAGGAGGATTATACTGTGTGCGGGCACATGAAAAATTAATGAGAATGGGTGGAGTCAACATAACAGTGGGTGGGGCTAAATTTGCCGCGGTGCGCAATTAATCAATTAATTAATAATGATGTAGGCTGCTATGCTACTAGCATAGCAGCCTGTTTGGGGGTGGGACTTTTACTTTAAAGGAGTGTTCACATTGCGTTTTTGACCTCCCTTGCCGGGATACGTTGGTAACCAGTCACAATCAGCTCCCCACTTATCCCTGCACGGAGAACTGCAGGCCCCCCTTTTTTTTAATGGCCAGTTCTTCGTGCAGGGATAAGTTGACAGCTGATTCTGACTGGTTACCAACGTATCCCGGCAAGAGAGGCCAAAAACGTAATGTGAAAAAGCCCTGAGGATTTATTAGGAGGGCTCTTATAGATGGTGCTGGCTCTCTATAGGCACGGTCACATGTAGCAGATTATACCTGCAAATAGAATCTGATTAAGCCTTGTAATGCTGCTAAATAAAGGGAAATGTAATACAGAATTGGTATGTCGCAAAATAAAGTAGTTTTAAAATTGCGGGGGGGGGGGGGGGGGCAGACACTTAGGCTGTATGGGGCCCCAAAATTCCTGATGGTGGCCCTGAATGTATGGGATGCGTATATTGAGCCCCTGCAGATGATATGTATACCTCCTACTAGGCTATTTCCCCGCTTCACCTTCTGCTATGGGCTGTGAGTAGGCCTAAGCCGTGAACCCCAACTATTACCACTATTATTATTCTCCCGCAGTATAATTTGAGACTTGGGGGAGGTGACAAAACATAAAAAATACACTGTTACTAACTCACCTCTCCTGGATCCGGTGTTACTCCTAGCACAGGCTTTGGGCCTTTGTGGTAATGTCCTAGACATTACATGGACAGTCCACGTGACACCTGGGACATTACCATAGACGCTCAAAGCCTGTGCTAGGAGTAACACCGGATCCAGGAGAGATGAGCTAGTAACAGTGTTTATTATGTTCCCTCACCTCCCCTGAGTCTCCGATTATTACACTCCGGACCCTGCAACCTCTGTTAGCAGAGAGGCTGTCTGGCGCAGCTGATAAAGACTGGAGTGTTGGTCGCCATTTATAGTCATCTCGTGGCGAGTTTTGCTAATTGAATTTAACCATGTGATGGGTGTAGCAGCTCCTTAATATGCAATTTTGGCCAGGTAACACATTTTTGGACACTACATGACACAATATATTTTTGCCAACCACATGGGGTCTTTATAACGGTTTAGGTATCAGAAGAAGAATACGGCTCTTGTCAGCCATCATCGAGGCCTATAAGCGGATCTTCACTGCTGCGTCTCAGATGTGCTAATTCGGGTAACCCGCAGGCCGAGCTTGTACCTGTGATCTGCTGCAGGAACAGAGGCTGGAATTCAGTTTAAGAGCTCCATTGCCTGTTCCTATTATGCAGAACATCATTTCAAGGAGCCGGCAGCCATTTAATCGGGTGTGCAGGGCCCTGAGGCTATGTATATTGCACGCAGCCTGCATAGATAAAATGGCTGATAGCTGCTAAATTGAATTTCTGTCTGTAGCTGCGGCAGCAAATACCTCACAAAGTGTGACATAGTGTGCAGTAACCGATAGAAGGGGAGGCAGCGATGTGTACTGCTAAGTAGCGCCCGGGTAGTCGCACTCCTCTTTGCAGCCATTAAAATCTGTTTTGTGCAGGTGACTACTATGTAAACAGGTGGCTGCTCCGCGGCGCCCTCTACTCTCACAGCAACAATGGACTTCATCTTCTAGTTAGTGATTTCCAACCAACCTAGTGCTCTCCCTCCCATATAGTGTCCTGAACTACAAATAATACCTTACAGTGCGCAGTGGCGTAACTACCATAGAGGCAGCGGAGGCGGCTGCCACAGGGCCCGGGCCATTAGGGGGCCCGGTGACAGCCGCTACCGCTGTGGTTTTTTTTAAATAGGCTGTTACGGGCCCTATTCACTTGCCAATCCTGGCTGAGGCGGGGAGCGGTAAGTGACACTGCGGGCCCCACAAGGGCTATCATTATACTCGGGGGTCTTTGCAGACCCCCGAGTATAATGACCGGCAGATCGGGAGAGGTTAGAAACATAAAAAACTGTTACTTACCTCTCCGCGATCCTGCCAGGCCTCCGTCCTACTGTTGTCTGACGTCACATGAACCCGGCATGCTTCCCGGGTCATGTGACGTCCATCGTCATTAACGAAGGACGCGAGCGGTGGTCAGCACAGGAAGACAGCAGCACAGCACAGGAGCCGGGGAACAGGTAAGAAGCAACAGTGTTTTTTTTTTTTTTTTTTTAATGTTTTTATTCCCCGGGTCTCCGATTATTATACTCTGGGGTCTGAAAAGACCCCAGAGTATAATAAATGTTTATGAGTGTCCACAAAGGGACACTGTTGGGGTTAATTCTGTGTGCAGGGGACACTATTGGGGTTAATACTGTGTGCAGGGGCCACTATTGGGGTTAATAGTGTGTGCAGGGGACACTATTGGGGTTAATACTGTTTGCAGGGGCCACTATTGGGGTTAATACTGTGTGCAGGGGACACTATTGGGCTTAATACTGTGTGCAGGGGACACTATTGGGGTTAATACTGTGTGCAGGGGACACTATTGGGCTTAATACTGTGTGCAGGGGCCAGTAAGGGACATAATACTGTGTGCAGGGGCCAGTAAGGGACATAATAGAGTGCGGAGGAGGGGGTCGGTCGAGGTCTTTGGCGTCAGTTGGGATGGGGGGGGGCCATGTCAAAAGTTCGCCACGGGGCCCCGCCATTCCTAGTTACGCCACTGACAGTGCGGTATTATAAGTGGCTTCAGTATAGTGCCCAAATAACACTTCCATACAGTGGCTAAAATAACAATCCTATACAACATGCACTGCAACAATAATATTATAACCAGCTCATCCATGGGGGTCCTGGGTGTAAGACCCCCACACATCTCCAATTGATGAGCTATTTTAAGCACAGTAGTGGAGAACCCATAGCACTCACTTCATTAGATGCAATGAAAAAGATTTATTGTTGCAATATAAGAAATTTGCGTAATTGTCCACCAATGTATAACAATGTGACCACGTTTCAGTTGCCTGAGCAATCTTTATCAAGCCCATTCTGTAATATGGAGAGGATATAGATTGTGGTGGAGTCATGTACACCGGGGCGCATGCACCCTTTTTCCAGGAGTAATGTGAGTAACGTGAAACCGCTTTCAGTGCACAAAGTCCTGCATGTCCGACTTTGTGTCTGTGCAAAAAAAAAAGCAGTTTCACTGTGCTGAGGCTGATTACGGACACCGGCAGTTTGCTTTAAAAACACCTTGAAATTAATTCACATTTTTAGATTTTTTTGCATTAGGACCGGATTCAGGAAAAGATCAAATTTAGGCGACATTGAAAACTGGAAACAAACAGAGTCTTCTATAAAGGTAAGGAAAATCCCACAACGGTGACTTTAAGGAAGTAAATATTTCTTAAGAATATTCCAGGGATGTGACCGCTGGGTCAGTGCTATTTAGCTGAGTGCAGGATGAATCCGCAGTGGTTTCACCCAGACATGATGAAGGGGGATTACGGTATGGCTTGTACCTCGCCGTGTCATAGGGTCAAATATGGAAATTGAAAGAGGGAGCAGTCACACATGGTCCAAATGTATGTGTCAGCAAATGGTGTGTGACAGCTGGAGATATGGAAGGATGAATAATAATATGGCCGCGGGAAGCTTTATGGGTTTACATCATGTATTATGCAGGATTGCAATATATAATGTCCAGTATGGTTACCAGGGGGTTACTTTGTGCTCTTTCTGAAGCAGTTTAGTTGGTGTCTTGGGCACTCCTTGGAAGGGTAGAGCTCTGCCATGGTCTTCTCATCTTTCAATATAATTCTGGACGAGGAGTTTATGGCATTTCTGAAATTCTCTCGATATTATTGAACTCAACAGGCGCCGGATACAGTGATCGCCCCCTACTGGTGAGTCATTAATGGGGCTGGGCCATGAAAGCTAGTTATGGGACGCTCCATTAGTTCCATAGAGAATGAAGGCAGCGACAATGCCTAAGCATGACCTTGTCTATTCCACACACATTCCAGGGCGCGCCCTCTATTGGTTTGCAATACTGAGGCAGCAGCTGACTTCCTAATTACATCATGGAAGACAGATTTGCATATTCTTCCCATGGTCCTTTGTGAAGTAGAGTGCTAAAGGCTTAATAAGCCTCCACACACCTATATGGTGGTCTCTCCCCAAGGAGTGACAATATCCCCTTAACCCTGTCTAAGCCTCTCACCTCTACCAGGTTATAGTCCTCTCTACATCGAGCTGATGAGATGCAAGTACATCAAAACGGCTGTCCTCAATTGAGAGACTATACCTGGTAATAATCCCAGCATCATTGCAAAACAAAGGCCTCTTGGAAGGTCAAGCATGATGCAAAAGGGAGCAGCCATTATTGGGTTATTTCACTGGAATTCTGTCTTCCTAACTACATCAGGGAAGACAGGCTTGCACATTCCAGTGAGCGCCCTCTATTGGTTTGCAATACTGAGGCAGCAGCTGACTTCCTAATTACATCATGGAAGACATATTTGCATATTCTTCCCATGGTCCTTGTCTATTTATATAAGGTAGTCGGGACCCCATTATGGGGATTGATAGGGACCCCAATATTGGGATTGGTAGATGTCCCAAGGGTCGGACCTCCACTAGTCGGCAAACTATGACCTGTACGGTGGACAGGTCATAACCATATTTGCCAACTCTCCCAAAATATCCTGCAAAAGGGATTCCTGGACTCTATGGGGATGTCTACATTGCCCAGAGAGATGTTCACATCATGGGTGACATGGTGGTCATGTCACAAAAAAAGCGCGTGACCGGAATATTTTGTGTGCACCTCACAAATAGGGGACAATTTGCACCTAAAAGAGGTAGAATTTTTTCAAAAGGGGTGAAATTTTCATGGACACGTTGCACAACAGTTCTCCCAAAACCCAGCAACTTGTTCTGGTGGCACAATCCCTTAAAACGCAAGCAAGTGGAGCAATACCCCTACTTCTTTGGGCACGAAAGGAGTTGCTTGCTCTGTCATTAGAGAAGGCATACCCTCCCCCCAGTGAGCCCACCAATATGTGGTAAATAGGGGTAAGAATGTGGTATGGACCAGTTATAATCGTTGGTAGCCAGAACGTGGTCACATTTCTATATACGAAGCGTTTCAGTCTCCAGGGGTGGAGGGTTTGGAGATCACAGATATTTTTACAGAAACTTTCACACGACCAGTCATTCCCGTCACATAATAGATGAAGTCTATTACCATAAGCAAACTTTCAAGCTTTTTTTCCACTTCGTACATACTAAACCAGCAAATTGTCCAAGACGCATTTCTTTGACTATTCCTCTTGCTGGCAGTGTGAAGAATTATCCGGATTTCTCTGCCGTGACCTATAAGGGCTTTGTCCAGACTGTTGGGCACCTACATTGATGGATTGTTGGTGTGCAGCTGGCATGTAGACATAAACTCTGCTCTAGTGCTGAAATATCCTCCAGAAATCTTGTAGATTTGTAATAATAAGGATAAGAAGGTTTTTTTCTTTTGACATGGATATTTACTAGACTTTGGATTTCTTTGGAGGAGAAATTTCTGCAACCAACCTACTTGGTTTGCCCTGGACAATTAGATATGATGGTAAACTGTTCTTCTGGAAACCTTTCTACACGAATTCTATGTTATTATGGAACTTATGCAGAAGATTATTCAATTGGTTGGACATAACAGACTTTCTCCAGGATCAGAGAAGACTCCAATCTTTGCCATTTATCCCCCTTCTACGTTGCAATCCATCATGGCACTCACAATGGAGAGGACACTCTTTCTCACTTCCCGGCCAGTCCTGCTATTGTGGTTGTCCGATCTGACAACCATAGTTGCTTTAGACCAGTTGAAGAGTCACAAGTTGGAGACCATTGTCTTACTGAGATGAACAGTCTACAAGCTTGGCTCAGTAGAATAAGAGAAGAGCGTATTCTGAGCTTTGTAGAAATTGTCACCATGAATGGTGAAGGTTAGGGTGGCGAGAAGACTCTGAACCTAGTAGACTGATGTCAGTCTGAGAGGTTACAGGACTCTGATCCTAGAATAATGAGGTCAACATGAAGGTGAGAAGACCATGTACCTAATAGAATAATGTTCTTTGAAAATTGATGTCACTTGGGGAGGTGAGAAGATTCTGAACGTGGTGGAATAAGGTCACCATGGCAGGTGAGAAGACGATGAGCCTAACAGAGTGATGTTTGATGGACACTGAGCCTAGCAGAATTATGTCAGGGAGGCAAGAAGTCTCTGAGCCGAGCAGAATGATGTCACTATGGCAGGTCAGAGGTCTCTTAACCGATTAGAATGATGTCACTAAGGCAGGCGAGAGGTCTCTGAGCCTATTAGTATGATGCCACTATGGCAGACGAGAGGTCTCTGAGCCTAGAATAATTTACCATGGCAGGAGAGAAGAATCATAGTGTAGAAGACTGTTCTTAATAGAATAACGTGACCATGACAGGTTGAATGATGTGACTAAGTATTGAGACAAATCTGATGCCATCATGAGAGGTCAGAAGAACCTCAGTCTAACTTAGTTATGTCTTGTGTGCCTTGTAGAACTGTATCACCATGAGAGGTTATCAGATCCTGAGCCTGATGGAGTGATGTTTGGAGGACACTGAGTTGAGTATACAAATGATATCATTATGAGAAGTGAGAAGACCCTGAGCCTCTTGGAATGACATCATCATGAGGAGTTAGTGTTATCAGGCTCTGTTCCTAACTGAATTACAGTTAGGGCCAGAAATATTTGGACAGTGACACAAGTTTTGTTATTTTAGCTGTTTACTAAAACATGTTCAGAAATACAATTATATATATATAATATGGGCTGAAAGTGCACACTCCCAGCTGCAATATGAGAGTTTCCACATCCAAATCGGAGAAAGGGTTTAGGAATCATAGCTCTGTAATGCATAGCCTCCTCTTTTTCAAGGGACCAAAAGTAATTGGACAATGGACTCTAAGGGCTGCAATTAACTCTGAAGGCAACTCCCTCATAAACCTGTAATCAATGAAGTAGTTAAAAGGTCTGGGGTTGATTCCAGGTGTGTGGTTTTGCATTTGGAAGCTGTTGCTGTGACCAGACAACATGCGGTCAAAGGAACTCTCAATTGAGGTGAAGCAGAACATCCTGAGGCTGAAAAAAAAAGAAAAAATCCATCAGAGAGATAGCAGACATGCTTGGAGTAGCAAAATCAACAGTCGGGTACATTCTAAGAAAAAAGGAATTGACTGGTGAGCTTGGGAACTCAAAAAGGCCTGGGCGTCCACGGATAACAACAGTGGTGGATGATCGCCGCATACTTTCTTTGGTCAAGAAGAACCCGTTCACAACATCAACTGAAGTCCAGAACACTCTCAGTGAAGTAGGTGTATCTGTCTCTAAGTCAACAGTAAAGAGAAGACTCCATGAAAGTAAATACAAAGGGTTCACATCTAGACGCAAACCATTCATCAATTACAAAAATAGACAGGCCAGAGTTAAATTTGCTGAAAAACACCTCAAGAAGCCAGCTCAGTTCTGGAAAAGTATTCTATGGACAGATGAGACAAAGATCAACCTGTACCAGAATGATGGGAAGAAAAAAGTTTGGAGAAGAAAGGGATCGGCACATGATCCAAGGCACACCACATCCTCTGTAAAACATGGTGGAGGCAACGTGATGGCATGGGCATGCATGGCTTTCAATGGCACTGGGTCACTTGTGTTTATTGATGACATAACAGCAGACAAGAGTAGCCGGATGAATTCTGAAGTGTACCGGGATATACTTTCAGCCCAGATTCAGCCAAATGCTGCCAAGTTGATCGGACGGCGCTTCATAGTACAGATGGACAATGACCCCAAGCATACAGCCAAAGCTACCCAGGAGTTCATGAGTGCAAAAAAGTGGAACATTCTGCAATGGCCAAGTCAATCACCAGATCTTAACCCAATTGAGCATGCATTTCACTTGCTCAAATCCAGACTTAAGGCGGAAAGACCCACAAACAAGCAAGACCTGAAGGCTGCGGCTGTAAAGGCCTGGCAAAGCATTAAGAAGGAGGAAACCCAGCGTTTGGTGATGTCCATGGGTTCCAGACTTAAGGCAGTGATTGCCTCCAAAGGATTCGCAACAAAATATTGAAAAAAAAAATATTTTGTTTGGGTTATGTTTATTTGTCCAATTACTTTTGAGCTCCTAAAATGTGGAGTGTTTGTAAAGAAATGTGTACAATTCCTACATTTTGTATCAGATATTTTTGTTCAACCCTTCAAATTAAACGTTACAATCTGCACTTGAATTCTGTTGTAGAGGTTTCATTTCAAAACCAATGTGGTGGCATGCAGAGCCCAACTCGCGAAAATTGTGTCACTGTCCAAATATTTCTGGCCCTAACTGTATATCACCTAGGGAGATGAAATGGGACCATGCCAACCAAAAGGACTTGTACAATGATGTGACCGTGGGCTGAACAGTTTGATATCATCATGAGAGGTGAGGAGACTCTCAGCGTAACAGAATAATGTGGCTCTGGGCCTAGTTGAATGACGTGACTATGACTAGTGAGGCGATGCTGAGCCTAGTAGAATTATGTGACCTTGGAAGGTGAAAGAACTTTGGACCTCGCAGAATGATGTAACTATGTGACGAGAGAAGACTTTTGGCTGAGCAGAATGACGCCATTGTGCGAGGTCAGTTGACTTTGTGTCTAGTAGAATGATGTCATCATGAGGAGTGAGACAATTGTGAGCCTAGTAGAATATGACCTTGACAAGTGAGAGGACTTAGGGCCTTGTAGAATGATATGACAAAGAAGACTTTGGGCCAAACAGATTGATGTCATCATGACAGGTGAAAAGACCCTGACAGCTGAATGGACTCTGGGCCTAGTTGAATGATGTCATCACGACTAGTGACATGATTCTGATCCTAGTAGAATGATGTAATCTTGACAAGTGAACGGACCTGGGGTCTTGTAGAGTGATGTGGTCATGTGGCGAGAGAAGACTTTTGGCTGAGCAGAATGATGTTATCATAACAGGTGAGAAGACTCCGGTTCTATTAGAATGATGTCATCATGAGGAGTGAGAAGACACTAGGGTCTAGTAGAATGATGTCATCATAAGAGGTGAGAAGACTCCGGTTCTACTAGAATGATGTCATCATGAGGAGTGAGAAGACACCAGGTCTAGTAAAATGATGTCATCATAAGAGGAGCGAAGCCTCTGGTTCTACTAGAATGATATCATTGTGAGGAGCGAGGCAACGCCGGGTCTAGTAGAATGAAGTCATCATGAGGAGTGAGAAGATGCTGGGTCTAGTAGAATGATGTCATCATAAGAGGTGAGAAGACTCTGGGTCTACTAGAAGAGTGAGAAGACTCCGGGTCCACTAGAATGATGTCATCATGAGAAGTAAGAGGACTTGTAGAATGAGGTGACCCGGAGAGGTGAGAGGTTTTCGGCGTTTACACATCTGGCGCCATATAACAATTGACATGACATTGCTCTGCACGTCTTGACTCCACCACATAACAAACTTCTTTTATTGACTTGAAGCTTCTCAGCTAAAGTTGCAAGTCGCCCCGAGGAGACTTATATAAATAAATCCAATTCTCCAAGTAGTAAATTATTCCTGAGTCACTTCTTCCCAGACAAGTGCAATTGTCCCCTCAGTTTTATATTTATTTTTTAATAACGTTTTATGAGATAATATTCTCCTGCCATTTTACAATCCCTCCTTCTTGCCTGAAATTTCCTATTGATCTGTTCTGTTCCAGATGTCAGTGTGGCATATATCTCGCCTTGTACAGCTGACAGGATGTCTATACTGCCAAAAAAATCCCCATTTCCCATAGATGAGTCTGAAATTTAGGTCACAGTATTGCTGTTCTTGGAAGCTTCCAGGGAGCGGAGCGAGGCCTTCACACAATATATCATGCATATATTTGTGTCTCATATTCTAGGACACTGACGGCTCCGTCCCCGCTATACAGGAGGATTGTATTATTAGAGGGATGTCAATCATGGATGCAGCTTGTCATCCCCTATATGTACAGCGCTTAGTTATGCCATAAAATATTTATAAACTGTAATGGCTTCTGCAATAGACCTCAATGACATCGCTGACTCCGGAGAAGCTCAGGAGATGTGGAAGAAATGTTTCCAAGAAATCCATGGATAGATTAGGTTATTCTGAGAAGGGGGCACCCAATTCACGACCGTCACCTCTTAGACATGGCAGAGAGCGGGTACTAAGACCAATACTTACTCCTGAGAACCCAGAATGTGTAATACATCCTATCACCTGTGGTGTCACCGCTGTGCAGATTATAATAATATAACCCTATATATCACAGAGCTCAGCTTCTCTCCTCTATCATATAACCCTATATATCACAGAGCTCAGCTTCTCTCCTCTATCATATAACCCTATATATCACAGAGCTCAGCTTCTCTCCCTCTATCATATAACCCTATATATCACAGAGCTCAGCTTCTCTCCTCTATCATATAACCCTATATATCACAGAGCTCAGCTTCTCTCCTCTATCATATAACCCTATATATCACAGAGCTCAGCTTCTCTCCTCTATCATATAACCCTATATATCACAGAGCTCAGCTTCTCTCCTCTATCATATAACCCTATATATCACACAGCTCAGCTTCTCTCCTCTATCATATAACCCTATATATCACACAGCTCAGCTTCTCTCCTCTATCATATAACCCTATAGATCACAGAGCTCAGCTTCTCTCCTCTATCCTATAACCCTATATATCACAGAGCTCAGCTTCTCTCCTCTATCATATATCCCTATATATCACAGAGCTCAGCTTCTCTCCTCTATCATATAACCCTATATATCACAGAGCTCAGCTTCTCCCCTCTATCATATAACCCTATATATCACAGAGCTCAGCTTCTCCCCTCTATCATATAACCCTATATATCACAGAGCTCAGCTTCTCTCCTCTATCATATAAACCTATATATCACAGAGCTCAGCTTCTCTCCTCTATCATATACCCTACATATCACAGAGCTCAGCTTCTCTCCTCTATCATATAACCCTATATATCACAGAGCTTAGCTCCTCTCCTCTATCATATAACCCTATATATCACAGAGCTTTTCTCCTCTCCTCTATCATATAACCTATATATCACAGAGCTCAGCTTCTCTCCTCTATCATATAACCCTATATATCACAGAGCTCAGCTTCTCTCCTCTATCATATAACCCTATATATCACAGAGCTCAGCTTCTCTCCTCTATCATATAACCTATATATCACAGAGCTCAGCTTCTCTCCTCTATCATATAACCCTATATATCACTGAGCTCAGCTTCTCTCCTCTATCATATAACCCTATATATCACAGAGCTCAGCTTCTCTTCTCTATCATATAACCCTATATATCACAGAGCTCAGCTTCTCTCCTCTATCGTATAACCCTATATATCACAGAGCTCAGCTTCTCTCCTCTATCATATAACCCTATATACCACAGAGCTCAGCTTCTCTCCTCTATCATATAACCCTATATACCACAGAGCTCAGCTTCTCTCCCCTATCATATAACCCTATATATCACAGTGCTCAGCTTCTCTCCTCTATCATATAACCCTATATATCACAGAGCTCAGCTTCTCTCCCTGTATCATATAACCCTATATATCACAGAGCTCAACTTCTCTCCTCCATCATATAACCCTATATATCACAGAGCTCAGCTTATCTCCTCTATCATATAACCCTATATATCACAGAGCTCAGCTTCTCTCCTCCATATCCCTATATATCACAGAGCTCAGCTTCTCTCCTCTATCATATAACCCTATATATCACAGAGCTCAGCTTCTCTCCTCTATCATATAACCCTATATATCACAGAGCTCAGCTTCTCTCCTCTATCATATAACCCTATATATCACAGAGCTCAGCTTCTCCCCTCTATCATATAACCCTATATATCACACAGCTCAGCTTCTCTCCTCTATCATATAACCCTATATATCACACAGCTCAGCTTCTCTCCTCTATCATATAACCCTATATATCACACAGCTCAGCTTCTCTCCTCTATCATATAACCCTATCAGCTTCTCTCCTCTATCATATAACCCTATATATCACAGAGCTCAGCTTCTCTCCTCTATCATATAACCCTATATATCACAGAGCTCAGCTTCTCTCCTCTATCATATAACCCTATATATCACAGAGCTCAGCTTCTCTCCTCTATCATATAACCCTATATATCACACAGCTCAGCTTCTCTCCTCTATCATATAACCCTATATATCACACAGCTCAGCTTCTCTCCTCTATCATATAACCCTATATATCACAGAGCTCAGCTTCTCTCCTCTATCATATAACCTTATATATCACAGAGCTCAGCTTCTCTCCTCTATCATATAACCCTATATATCACAGAGCTCAGCTTCTCCCCTCTATCATATAACCCTATATATCACAGAGCTCAGCTTCTCCCCTCTATCATATAACCCTATATATCACAGAGCTCAGCTTCTCTCCTCTATCATATAACCCTATATATCACTGAGCTCAGCTTCTCTCCTCTATCATATAACCCTATATATCACAGAGCTCAGCTTCTCCCCTCTATCATATAACCCTATATATCACAGAGCTCAGCTTCTCTCCTCTATCATATATCCTATATATCACAGAGCTCAGCTTCTCTCCTCTATCATATAACCCTATATATCACAGAGCTTAGCTCCTCTCCTCTATCATATAACCCTATATATCACAGAGCTTTTCTCCTCTCCTCTATCATATAACCTATATATCACAGAGCTCAGCTTCTCTCCTCTATCATATAACCCTATATATCACAGAGCTCAGCTTCTCTCCTCTATAATATAACCCTATATATCACAGAGCTCAGCTTCTCTCCTCTATCATATAACCTATATATCACAGAGCTCAGCTTCTCTCCTCTATCATATAACCCTATATATCACAGAGCTCAGCTTCTCTCCTCTATCATATAACCCTATATATCACAGACCTCAGCTTCTCTTCTCTATCATATAACCCTATATCACAGAGCTCAGCTTCTCTCCTCTATCATATAACCCTATATACCACAGAGCTCAGCTTCTCTCCTCTATCATATAACCCTATATATCACAGAGCTCAGCTTCTCTCCTCTATCATATAACCTATATATCACAGAGCTCAGCTTCTCTCCTCTATCATATAACCCTATATATCACAGAGCTCAGCTTCTCTCCCCTATCATATAACCCTATATATCACAGTGCTCAGCTTTTCTCCTCTATCATATAACCTATATATCACAGAGCTCAGCTTCTCTCCCTGTATCATATAACCCTATATATCACAGAGCTCAACTTCTCTCCTCCATCATATAACCCTATATATCACAGAGCTCAGCTTATCTCCTCTATCATATAACCCTATATATCACAGAGCTCAGCTTCTCTCCTCTATATCCCTATATATCACAGAGCTCAGCTTCTCTCCTCTATCATATAACCCTATATATCACAGAGCTCAGCTTCTCTCCTCTATCATATAACCTATATATCACAGAGCTCAGCTTCTCTCCTCTATCATATAACCCTGTATATCACAGAGCTCAGCTTCTCTCCTCTATCATATAACCCTATATATCACAGAGCTCAGCTTCTCTCCTCTATCATATAACCCTATATATCACAGAGCTCAGCTTCTCTCCTCTATCATATAACCCTATATATCACAGAGCTCAGCTTCTCTCCTCTATCCTATAACCCTATATATCACAGAGCTCAGCTTCTCTCCTCTATCATATAACCCTATATATCACAGAGCTCAGCTTCTCTCCTCTATCATATAACCCTATATATCACAGAGCTCAGCTTCTCTCCTCTATCATATAACCCTATATATCACACAGCTCAGCTTCTCTCCTCTATCCTATAACCCTATATATCACAGAGCTCAGCTTCTCTCCTCTATCATATATCCCTATATATCACAGAGCTCAGCTTCTCTCCTCTATCATATAACCCTATATATCACAGAGCTCAGCTTCTCCCCTCTATCATATAACCCTATATATCACAGAGCTCAGCTTCTCTCCTCTATCATATAACCCTATATATCACAGAGCTCAGCTTCTCTCCTCTATCATATAACCCTATATATCACTGAGCTCAGCTTCTCTCCTCTATCATATAACCCTATATATCACAGAGCTCAGCTTCTCTCTTCTATCATATAACACTATATATCACAGAGCTCAGCTAGGCGTAACTCCTTGGCTCCAGTGCAAAATCTGTGATGGGCCCCCCACTTATCCTGTGCCATCTTTTTATGTTTCCTAGAGTCCTTTATATATATATATATATATATATATATATATGTATATATTTACACCCCTGAGCAACAGAAATCACCAGAACAATCTGAATCCTTGTATATTTTAAGTTGATTCCTGGAAATGTAAAATATTATAAATTGCAATTTGTATAAGAAGTGACAGGAGCCCTTTAAGAAGTTCAGGACAGGACACTTTGTCAGTCACTAGTAAAGCACCTTCTCACTATGACACACACAATCTATTTATAACATTGTATTTTTATACTTATTTTTAGGACTTTTTTGGCTTCTTATAAAAATTCTGCGCATCTTAATGTGATTCATATTCAATGACATATCCGCAGTGAGAGCACCTTCTGCTTTATATATATCTAGAATCCCAGGATCCTGTGAGCGCAGCGGCGCTGGCTGGAGAATGTGACAGCCCTGCGGGTACAGAATGCCATATTGCACCAGTGACATTGCCTCTAGGAAGATGCAGCCCTATGAATAGATATCTCCATGGAGGGAACGCTCTTGTGTCATAACCCTTTGTGTACTGGCCGGGCACACGGCTCCAGGAATATAGCATGGTAGATGATCCAGTACAATGGATTTATAAGATGATTCCCTATTAGGTCTGGTGATTTATATACATATAGCACATTCCCTTATAGGCACCAATTGTGATAAGTATGTGAACCCCATGGCTAAGTAGAGGGTCTCTACTCCCAGAAAATGGGCCATGGTGGTAACTGGAGATGGGTTTGACCCCAATATTCCAAAAAACCGAACAATTGGCGATTTGTCTTGGACAAACATACAACATGGACTGCAGTCCATTATTATACTCTCCCGATCCCGATCGTTGAACTCTAATCATTTCATTAGTTTTTCAGTCCTTTTTTCTTATCCTGTAGACTTAAAGGGGTTGTCCAGAATCTGACGATATGTCAGGAGTATCAGATCGGTTGGGGTCTGCACCTGAACCCCGCACGGATCAGCTGATATGGCTGCAGGTTCCCCGGCGCCACCACTAAAGGTCATTAATATCTAATATCTTCAGATCCTGGACAACCCCTTTAAAGGTGATGGTCCAAAAGAGAGAACTGCGTATACCTGGTTACCTCTCCACTTATGGTAGCCATGAGATGAGGGTCTGCTCTACCCCTTTAAGATTTATGTATGGAAGCAATACTAACCATCCCATCTATAGGAACAAAGAGCCATTGTCCTTGCCTTTAAGAATAGATTTTTTAACAAAGACACTTTGATTCTTTTGTTATTCAGAATTGTAGATTTAGATCAAACCAAACTTCCAATGCGTGGGGGCTATAGAAATAGGCAGGCGATTGTAAGATCTATTTTCTGCAAGAATTGGCTTAGATACTGTAATTCATGCAAAAAAAATCTGACAATACTTATCACATCTTACGAAGTCTACACCGCCGAATAGGTCCTGCTTTTTTCTCTCTGGAATCAGTGCCACTCTTGTCTAGTGGCTGTATCTGGTATTGCAGCCCATGGAGAACAGTAGTGTTGCAGCTCCTATTTGCTAATCGTGGACGATCCCTTTAAGAAGACAGATTTCTATGTGTTGGATTGACAGGTGTCATACAGAAGGCTCGGGTACACGTCATCCCCCTTCTCCGCTCCTCTTCTGTAAGCTCTCCACTGTAATTTTTTCTATACGCGCAGTCATGCATTATGTGTGAAATGTATTTTGCTGGTTTTGCTAATTCTAATTGTGCAGCGGGCATAGCTAATACATCTGTAGCCGGGGCGAACAATCGCAGGTGCCATGCATATTACACAATGAATCACCTATTTGCTGTCATTATATTCTCGGCGCTCGCTCAGCAGCACAAACGCTTTCTGATTTTGTGGCGTTTACGTAAAGTCTTCTGCTATCGTAATTGCCGCGTTGATTGGCACTGGGTGGGCATCTCTTATTGCTCGCTCTACCAGAATGTGGGGCTTCTGACCCGGCTCGTAGATGCAGGATAGTGATTATCTGCCAGGTGGCTACAGCTCCTTGTCTCATTATATCTATGGATGGAGATAAGCTGCTGCATACACATCTGGCACCACTTATCTCCAACAGCAATAGGATCAGAAGGTTAGAATCCCACCTGCCTCATCTATGTGAAATGATGTTCTATGTCTCCATCAGCACCACATTAGTTATTGGCTGGCCATGTACAGCTTTCTGGGATGTGAATATATAAATCTTGGTAGAAATGCAGAACTTGCTCTAGCGCCACCTGCTCCAAAAGAAAGACCCCATGCAGACAAGGCAAGGCAAGGTTATTGGGTATTGGCTGGCTGGATGCAGGAGAAGTCCTAGACATGGGCAGATGAGATATAACTGTCTGTGGATATTCTGTCTGGCCTATTTTCCCAAATTATATCAGTAGGTTTCAGTAAAACCAGGCATTGATCTATAAGGATCTACCTTCCAAAAGGTGGCGCTAGAGCAAGTTCTACATTTCTACCAAGGAAGGCGTATTTACATATTATTTTCGCAGAACTCTTAGCAGGGTATACATGGTCTAATAAGTTCATGTACACTGTAAGGTGATGGCTCCTTACAGGGATGTTCAAATCTCAAGGATCCTATCTAGCTTATGTAAATTGAACAGTTTCCCTAAATAAATGTCTTGCTATGTGAATTTATTCCCCTTATTGTTTACACATTGTTTCCATGGAGCGGGACCTGTCTGATAAGATAGGACAAATGATGTGAGTAATTGCTCTCTGGAGGGGCTGAGTGCTCTCACTGTTATCTAAAGCTCTGCTGACAGGGCAATCAGGGCAATCAGTTCAGCTAATGTTAGTTTGCTGATAAAGCCCTGTCTGTTATCTCTCTGTGTAAACACACAGATAACATTGAGTCTGTTTTTTTTTTAGAAGCATGGTGTTCTATACAAACCTGTGTAATGTAATATGCATTTACTGTGCATATTATTTAATCTACATTTATATTAGATTTCTAGTATTCAGAATAAATAATCTCTCATGGTAAAGGCAACGTCTATATTGTAATACTTTATAGTGTCCTGTTTAGCAAGCTGGGGGGAGGCGGCTTTGACTCCCATCGGACCTATCACAAGCGTGACCTTTAGTGACAACTTTTTGTAGCTCTACTGATTGATTTTTACCTATATAATGACAGCTCCAACACACAAGAAGACAGGGGCGGATCCAGGACTGGGCGAGCCGGGCAACCGCCCGGGGCCCCGCGTTTAGCGGGGCCCCGCGGCGCGGCCGGGACCTAACAAAATGGTCCCAGTCGGCATGTCCCGACTCCAACTGAGCTCAGCGTTAAAGCAGGAGCTGAGCTCACAGCTCCTGCTTTAAACGCCTATGTATTTCAGCTCATCGGCGGTAGGACGCCGATGAGCCAAATGCATAGGCGTTTAAAGCCGGAGCTGTCACAGCTCAGCTCCTGCTTTAACGCTGAGCTCCGGCCTCCGGCATTTGTAGCCGCGATGTGATGACGTCATCACATCGCGGCTACAATATGTGTATGAGGGAGAGAGCTGCGAGGGAACGAGGAATGGTGAGTGTGTGTGTGAGTGTGTGTGAGTGAGAACGGCATGACACTAGGGGCAGATGGAGGAGGGAGAACGGCATGGCACTGGGGCAGATGGAGGAGGGAGAACGGCATGGCACTGGGGCAGATGGAGGAGGGAGAATGGCATGACACTGGGGCAGATAGAGGGGGAGAGAACAGCATGACACTGGGGCAGATGGAGGGGGAGAATGGCATGACACTGGGGCAGATGGAGGGGGGAGAATGGCATGACACTGGGGCAGATGGAGGGGGGAGAATGGCATGACACTGGGGCAGATAGAGGGGGGAGAATGGCATGGCACTGGGGCAGATGAAGGGGGGAAGAACAGCATGACACTGGGGCAGATGGAGGGGGGAGAATGGCATGACACTGGGGCAGATGGAGGGGGGAGAATGGCATGACACTGGGGCAGATGGAGGGGGAGAATGGCATGGCACTGGGGCAGATGAAGGGGGGAAGAACAGCATGACACTGGGGCAGATGAAGGGGGGAAGAACAGCATGACACTGGGGCAGATGGAGGGGGGAGAATGGCATGACACTGGGGCAGATGGAGGGGGGAGAATGGCATGACACTGGGGCAGATAGAGGGGGAGAGAACAGCATGACACTGGGGCAGATGGAGGGGGAGAATGGCATGACACTGGCGCAGATGGAGGAGGGAGAACGGCATGACACTGGGGCAGATGGAGGAGGGAGAATGGCATGACACTGGGGCAGATAGAGGGGGAGAGAACAGCATGACACTGGGGCAGATGGAGGGGGAGAATGGCATGACACTGGGGCAGATGGAGGGGGGAGAATGGCATGACACTGGGGCAGATGGAGGGGGGAGAATGGCATGACACTGGGGCAGATAGAGGGGGAGAATGGCATGACACTGGGGCAGATGAAGGGGGGAAGAACAGCATGACACTGGGGCAGATGGAGGGGGGAGAATGGCATGGCACTGGGGCAGATGGAGGAGGGAGAACGGCATGGCACTGGGGCAGATGGAGGGGGGAGAATGGCATGACACTGGGGCAGATGGAGGGGGAGAATGGCATGACACTGGGGCAGATAGAGGGGGAGAGAACAGCATGACACTGGGGCAGATGGAGGGGGAGAATGGCATGACACTGGCGCAGATGGAGGAGGGAGAACGGCATGACACTGGGGCAGATGGAGGAGGGAGAATGGCATGACACTGGGGCAGATAGAGGGGGAGAGAACAGCATGACACTGGGGCAGATGGAGGGGGAGAATGGCATGACACTGGGGCAGATGGAGGGGGGAGAATGGCATGACACTGGGGCAGATGGAGGGGGGAGAATGGCATGACACTGGGGCAGATAGAGGGGGAGAATGGCATGACACTGGGGCAGATGAAGGGGGGAAGAACAGCATGACACTGGGGCAGATGGAGGGGGGAGAATGGCATGGCACTGGGGCAGATGGAGGAGGGAGAACGGCATGGCACTGGGGCAGATGGAGGAGGGAGAATGGCATGACACTGGGGCAGATGGAGGGGGAGAATGGCATGACACTGGGGCAGATGGAGGGGGGAGAATGGCATGGCACTGGGGCAGATGTAGGGGGGAGAATGGCATGACACTGGGGCAGATAGAGGGGGAGAGAACAGCATGACACTGGGGCAGATGGAGGGGGAGAACGGCATGACACTGGGGCAGATGGAGGCGGGAGAACGGCATGACACTGGGGCAGATGGAGGGGGGATAATGGCATGACACTGGGGCAGATGGAGGGGGGAGAATGACATGATACTGGGGCAGATGGAGGGGGTAGAATGGCATGACACTGGGGCAGATAGAGGGGGAGAGAACAGCATGACACTGGGGCAGATGGAGGGGGAGAACGGCATGACACTGGGGCAGATGGAGGGGGGATAATGGCATGACACTGGGGCAGATGGAGGGGGGAGAATGACATGACACTGGGGCAGATGAAGGGGGGAGAATGGCATGACACTGGGGCAGATAGAGGGGGAGAGAACAGCATGACACTGGGGCAGATGGAGGGGGGAGAACGGCATGACACTGGGGTAGATGGAGGGGGGGAGAACAGCATGACACTGGGGCAGATGGAGGGGGAGAACGGCATGACACTGGGGCAGATGGAGGGGGGAGAATGGCATGACACTGGGGCAGATGGAGGGGGGAGAACGGCATGACACTGGGGTAGATGGAGGGGGGGAGAACAGCATGACACTGGGGCAGATGGAGGGGGAGAATGGCATGACACTGGGGCAGATGGAGGGGGGAGAATGGTATGACACTGGGGCAGATAGAGGGGGAGAATGGCATGACACTGGGGCAGATGGAGGGGGGAGAATGGCATGGCACTGGGGCAGATGGAGGGGGGAGAATGGCATGACACTGGGGCAGATGGAGGGGGGAGAATGGCATGACACTGGGGCAGATAGAGGGGGAGAGAACAGCATGACACTGGGGCAGATGGAGGGGGGAGAACGGCATGACACTGGGGCAGATGGAGGGGGGAGAACGGCATGACACTGGGGCAGATGGAGGGGGGAGAATGGCATGACACTGGGGCAGATGGAGGGGGGAGAATGACATGACACTGGGGCAGATGGAGGGGGGAGAATGGCATGACACTGGGGCAGATAGAGGGGGAGAACGGCATGACACTGGGGCAGATGGAGGGGGGAGAACTGCATGACACTGGGGCAGATGGAGGGGGGAGAACAGCATGACACTGGGGCAGATGGAGAGGGAGAATGGCATGACACTGGGGCAGATGAAGGGGGGGGAATGGCATGACACTGGGGCAGATGAAGGGGGGAGAACGGCATGACACTGGGGCAGAGATGGGGGAAATGAAACTGTGGGCAGATAAAGGGGGAGAATGGCATGAAACTGGGGACAGAGATAGAGGGGGGGGACATGAAACTAGGGGTAGATGAAGGATGTATATGAAAATGGGGGGGGAGATATAATTTACGGGTGACTGTAGGAGGATTATACTGTGTGGAATCACATGAAAATTGAATGAGAATGGGTGGAGTCAACATAAAAGTGGGTGGGGCCTAATTTGCTGCGGCGCGCTGTGCGCGCCGCACATTTTGTTCCCTCTTTCTAGTTTTCAACAGTTGGGAAGTACAGGTTAGAAGTGCGAGACCCCCAGTAAGTAGGGCCCCGCCAAAGTCAATTGCCCAGGGCCCCGCAAACCCTGGATCCGCCACTGCAAGAAGATTCTAACAACTCAATGTTCTCATTTGGACTGCAACTGTAGCTAAATAGATCACAGTGCAGCCCTGGCCTATGTGTAGTCAATAACATATAGGGGCTCCAAAATG
Source organism: Leptodactylus fuscus (assembly GCF_031893055.1). NCBI lineage: Eukaryota > Metazoa > Chordata > Amphibia > Anura > Leptodactylidae > Leptodactylus > Leptodactylus fuscus. The sequence continues at coordinate 22,662,680 of NC_134268.1, forward strand.
ATGTCATTGAAAAGTACAACTCCTCTCACAAAAAAACAAACACTTAACCACTTCTGCACCATGTTACCTGTATTGTTCCCTTATTCAGGACTGGACATATTTTCAGGGTTCTTTCTACATGCGATTTTTTTTCCGTTCAGTTTAATCAAATAATTTTTGTGTCTTTTTTTGGTGATATGGGGCTTTATTTTTATGTTATTTGTATGTTTCTATGGGTTATATACTGTATATATATGAAAAATTAACACAAAAAAGGAGGGGAAATGTGTCCCATTTTTTGTTTTTTTTATAGCAAAAAGTGCTCTTAAAAAAACTTTTTAAAATAGTTTTCCATGTCCGTTGCGGTTCTTTTTCTGTAGTGTTGCGTCGCTGGGGGCGGGACTAGGATCTGCCATGTGGGAGTGGATTTGACTTTTTTTAATTATTTAATTAATTTTTAAAATACATTCTATACCCGGACATTCCCTTTAAGGAGCCATATCTCCACCATATAGACAATAGAGAGGGATCCATATGAAAGTATTTCAGCCTCCATTGGGTAAAGCTCATACCTCCATGCAGGAAAGTTCACCTGTCGGCCTCTGGCTGTTTCTATGGGTGCCTAAAGGGCAAAATTTCTCAAAAATTTGGAACCTCTGTGTTGCAATGACATCAGAATCTCACGATTCCTCCCGCTACCACCCCCCAATATTGCCACCTGTCTTAGGCCGTCCTAGGCCGCTCCTCGGAGGGTAGCTTGTACATGTCCTACCTCTCCAGGGTTACCATACAGCAGGCGGCACGCATTTTTTTGGATATTTATGTGAACTATATAAGTAGTAAAACACACACAATGTTATGTATGCAATGAAACAGGCCTGACTTACTTCCCCAGATGGCGGCATTAAACATTGCACCTTCGCAGCGGCGTTGACTTTTTATTGGCTGATGAATCAGTCCCTTTTTTTTGTACTCCAATATGACAGCAACTTATTTTTCACTCTGTAGAAATCATACACCCGGAATGTTCTATGGATGCAAAAGTGCCGGCGAATTCATCATCCGGGCTCCCCCCCTCCCCCGACTCCCCCGGCACTCACTTTAAGATGGCCCTTACTCTTTATTCTCAGAAACACGTGAAATACATCCGGCCATTTAACTCCAGCCATGTCCCATTAATATGTTTAACTGGAAATCCATTCATCAGCATATCGCCACCGCGCCGACATTGTTTAGGATTAGAAAGCGATATTTTGTTGCGCGCTATTCAGACTACGCTAATAAATACAAATGTCTGTTTAGTGATTTTTTTATTAGCTGTAATATTGGTGGAAGGATGAGCTGAAAGCCGAGCAACATCTCCGCTGTGACGGGAGGAATCACACAAACGGGCTCTTAAAGGGATGATCTGAGGTTGCAGCAGTGATGACCTCATCAGTAAAGCTTCTTCATTGTTTACTCACCATAGACAGCACCATATGTGTGATTGTGGCTGAACCTGGTACTGCAGCAGCCCAATCCAGTCCCACGGACAGCACCATATATACAATGAAGGCTGAGCCTGGTACTAGCAGCTCAGTCCCAGGGACAGCACCATATATATGATTGTGGCTGAGCCTGGTACTGCAGCGGTCCAGTCTAGTCCCAGGCACAGCACCATCCATGTGATTGTGGTTGAGCCCGGTATTGCAGTAGCCCAAGACTGATCTCAGCACCAGCTATAGTAACAATTGTATATGAATTAGACATGTTGCGTGTTTTTTTTTTTGTAACTCAAACTTTATTGAAATTTTTTTTCTTTTTATACAATAAGAAAAGAAAAAACAATTACAAGTTACAGGGCGAACACCCGCCCTGCGAACAGAAAAAGCACACAGTGCAACACAAAATACAATCATAGAAGAATAAAAAAAAAAAAAAAAAAAAAAATTAAAGACAAAGAAAACAACATAGAAAAAAGAAAAAGGGGGGGGGAGGAGGAGGGAGGGGGTTAGTGGGACAGATGGGTGGGGGAGAGGACTAAATGTGGGGGGTGAAAGGGTAGGTAGGGGTGAGTGTGAGCAGTCAGGAAACCAGTGAGAGCGCTCGTCAGGTCATCCATACCACAGCCAGTTGGGAGGGGCTCGGGAGGAACCACTGGTCAAATACCTGAGACGAACAACAAGAGTATCAATCAGAGGAGGGGTCAGAGCCCAGGAGCGTCCGGTACTCTGCAGACTGTTGAAACCTGAACCAGTAGAACCAGGTTTTGATGTACGCCTCAGTCGTGCCATGCAGGAAAGACGTGAGATTTTCCATGCGCATTATCTCGTTGACCTTCGAAATCCAGAGGGAGAGAGGAGGAGGATCCACTCGTTTCCAAAAAAGGGGGATACAAGCCCGGGCAGCGAGGATCAGGGATCTAAGTAGGGAACGCTTAAAGACCTTTACAGAAGACTCACAATGATTAAGGAGGAACAGGGCAGGGCCCAAATGGTGAGAAGTTTCAGTAAGCTGGAGGGTTATCCGCTTGACCCCCTCCCAGAAGGACGAAAGGGCAGGACAGGACCAAAAAATGTGTAGCAGTGTGCCTTCCTCGTCGCCACAGCGCCAACATAATGGGGAGACCTGAGGAAACATAGCATGGAGTCTCGTAGGAACCCTATACCACCGGGACAAGATTTTGTAGCTGGCCTCCTGGTGGCGAGAGCTGATGGAAGCAGTATGAGAAAGGCGAAAAATGCGCCTACGCTGCTCCTGAGAGAGGGAAAGGGACAAATCAGATTCCCATTTCAGCAAGAACGGCGGAACAAAATCCTCTGGAGGTTCAACCAGGATCCGGTAAGTGAGCGAGAGGGAGTGGCGAAGGGGGCCAGCACCAACACAAATCTTCTCCAAGGGGGTAGGTTCGACGCGGAACACTGCAGGAGCAGGGAGAGAATGTAAAAAGTGACGAAGTTGCATCCCCCGCCAAGCATCCAAAGGGGGCAGCTCAGGAGGGGCCTGGGAATTCAGAAGTGTAGTCCATCCCCCTGCGTCCTGGAAGTGACAGGCACGGAAAATCCCATGACGGCGCCAATTACGAAAAACTCGGTCAAACATTCCAGGTGGAAAGGCAGGATTGCCCAGCACTGGAAAAAGAGCGGAATCCTCACGAACAAGGCCTCTGGAACAAATCCGAAGCGTGGGACCAAGGGTAGGGATGTTGCGTGTTTAATTAATGAACCTATAAGAAGAAATGTGAATTTGATTGTTGTCAGGCTATGATTGAGGAAGGTTTTCCGAAACGCATCAGCCAGGCACATTTCCTTTAACTACGCACGTTTGGATTGTTTTATGATTAAAAACTAAGTCTTATCTTGACATCTCACTTTGCTGGATTACTTTTATCTTTGGATAAGTGTGAACCTAGCCTAACGTGAAAATTTGGTTTCACCACCTCCACCAACTCCAGCATTTGGCATCCTTCTATAGGGGTCACACCACTGATTCCAGCACAGTTGGAATTTTTCTCTTCTCCCACCTTTACTGAACAATTGGTGCTGGATGTTTTAGGATCCCATATGTTAGCTGGGGTCCCTACTGTTAGGTGGGTGGTCAGGAGCTAGAGATGATAGTCGGAGACCTCCCACTTGACAGTACCAAGTCTATATAGCATATTAGGTGCTGAAAGTACTAGCACCGATTGCTCAGGAATTGTTGGGGCTGGAGAAAAAATTCCAAATGCACCGGAAACAACAATGCCTATTGAATGATGCAGGTGATGAAAAGTCCTTTTTCAATGGATTTTCCAAGACTGTTATATTGATAGCCTACCCTTAGTACAATAACTTAAGTCAGATGCAATATCAGGCACAGCCACAACCCAATGGACGAACCTGTGTATGGGTGCAAAATGAAAAGTAAGAGGTGCACACTAAAGTTCTGCAGCTACTAAATTGGTGGGCTTGTAGTACGGACATGCGCAGTCGGCTCTGCCCAGGCCCGATGCCTGGCAGAGTGAATTCAGAGCCGGAAGATGCCGCGGGGACGCTGCACGGAGAAGACTTCTCGGAGGATCCAGCCCGACCCTCACTCGTGGACTTGGTAAGTATAATTTGATCGAACGTTGCCTGCTCCTGAAACGAGCATTTTCCCCCCATAGACTATAATAGGGTTCGATATTCGATTCGAGTAGTCGAATATTGAGGGGCTACTCGAAACGAATATCGAACCTCGAACATTTTACTGTTCGCTCATCTCTAATGGCCACAAAAGGAATGGGACATATACAGGACGTTCTTATACAACGACCTTCTGCTCAATCCACTCCTGACTTTAGCTACAACAAAACTGCAACAACAAAAAAAAGTTGCATTGCCGTAACGTGGGTCCTCCAGCCTTAAGCCTCATTCCCGCTCCTGCACCCTCTCCCTTGTCCTCCTTGTTTTATTACCTGTACTTACACGACTCCTCGCGCCCTTTCATAACACCGTCACTTGTTCTCGGCCTTGTTTTGCCTTTTAAGTAAATGGTAACTAATTGGATTTGCTTCGTGAGAAGAAAAAAAAAAAATCAATCCTGTGACTGTCTTTGTTAATTATAAGGTAAAGCGTTGCGACCAGCCAGAATTAGACAAAGTCCATCGATCGAGGCTTATTGCTTCAGTCACAGGTCACAGGCGCTGCCGTCTCCATCACACAGCAGTGCTGTAAAAACAAAAATAAGCAAAAAAAATCTGAATTTTTTTTTCTTTCTTTTGCAAGGTACAGTCAGTGCCGAAAAAGTAATAACGGAATAAAACAAATGATTGCATCTGCCGAAACAGTGTTCTAACTTTATTACAACTTAACGGAACAATATTATATTTCCACAGCAAGTCATTGACAAAGAAAGTCAGCGTAATGCGGCGGCTGATGGATGCGGCCCCCTCATCTAATGTGACTCCTTTTTAATATATTTTACAATGCGGTGAGAAAGCGATGTTTACCTGCACGTATCGCCACATTTATTTTACATCAAGTTTTATTACCGCTTAATGGCTTAGACTTTGCAGGAAGAAAAGCAAAAAAAAAAGCAAAAAAAAAAAAATATATATACATCTGCCCGTCCGTCTTTGGGAATTGTATTATATTGTGGCGGAGCCGTTGCTGCATTGCTGATCATTAGAAATTCTTGGAATCCAGACTAATCTACATTTCCCATAATGCATTGCCTGACGGATGGGTGTTCTTCGGCATTAGATGAAATTCATGATGTGTACATTCATCTCATCTCAGCTCTTACGTGCGGTAATGATGTTTCCAAGATAGGGAGAAGACTCACATAGGGTTGAACGATCGGGATCGGAAAAGATCGGATCCTGATCGGCGGTTGAGTAAATTTCACGATCGGGATTGGCTGGAAAATGATCGAAAATCGGATTTTGAAATCTCAAGATCGGCTCAACCCTACTGTATATATAGTACTAGCTGGTAACCACGACTTTGTCTGCGGTGATTGTAGCAGTGGGTATATACAGGCGCGGGTAAGGTTTTCGTACTGTGTATAAGGTATGGGATATGAAATGTAACTTTGTATCTTGTTTTTGCTGTAATTCAGAGAATACGTGAGACTTTTGTGTTGCAGTTACTTTGTATTAGAGCTGCTATATATACGGTGTTGTGAGAAACTTTACATAGTGACTTTGGGACAGAAGTATTTGAAGTTAACCCTTTCCCGCCGATGGCATTTTTTGATTTTCGTTTTTGACTCCCCTCCTTCTAAACCCCATAACTTTTTTATTTCTCCGCTCCCAGAGTCATATGAGGTCTTAATTTTTCCTGGGACAAATTTTTCTTCATGATGCCACCATTATTTATTCTATATAATGTACTGGGAAGCAGGGAAAAAATTCAGAATGGGGTGGATTTCAAGAAAAAATGCATTTCTGCGACTTTCTTACGGGCTTTGGTTTTACGGCGTTCACTGTGCAACCAAAATGACATGTCCCCTGTATTCTGTGTTTCGTTACGATTCCAGGGATACCAAATTTATATGGTTTTATTTACATTTTGACCCCTTAAAAAAAATCCAAAACTGTTAAAAAATTATTTTTTGAAAAGTCGCCATATTCCGACAGCCGTAACTTTTTTATACGTCCGTGTACGGGGATGTATAGGGCGTCTTTTTTTGCGGGACCGGGTGTACTTTGTAGTTCTACCATTTTCGGGAAATGTTATTGCTTTGATCACTTTTTATTCAAATTTTTAGCAGAATCAAAACAGTGAAAAAATGGCGGTTTGGCACTTTTGACCATTTTTTCCGCTACGGCGTTTACCGAACAGGAAAAATATTTGTATAACTTTGTAGAGCGGGCGATTTCGGACGCGGGAATACCTAACATGTATGTATTTCACAGTTTTTAACTACTTTTATATGTGTTCTAGGGAAAGGGGGGGTGATTTGAATTTTTAATCCTTTTTATTTATTTGTTTTTATATTTTTTTTACTTTTTTAAACTTTTTTTTTTTTGCATTTATTAGACCGCCTAGGGGTATTGACATGGGTGGGCGGTGTCGCGGATTGTCAGAGCGGTGGGGGTCGGCAAACATGGCTGCTCCAGAGCGTTAAAGAGAGCCTCCTGGAGTATCGTTAAGGTGAGGGGCAAAGTGGTAAAGTATATGTATATGTGATTGTGTGGGGTTAGGGGCGAGGCTGTAGAGGGTAATATGAATTTTGTGGCTTGCTATGGTCCAAAGTGTGTGAGATTGCAGAGATGGTGGTGTGAATTTGGGTTCTGTGGGGGTCCTGGCACAAACGTATGTGCGCTATTGTGACGAAAAGTAGCCTATTGCGCAATCGAGTGTAATGACTATGTTTGTGGAAAATTTCAGCCAAATCGGTGGAGCGGTTTTTCCGTGATTGAGGAACAAACATCCGAACATGCAAACATCCAAACACACAAACCCACAAACCCACAAACTTTCACATTTATAATATTAATAGGATACAATTAGGGTTGAGTGATCGGTATGGGAAAGATCGGATCCCAATTGGCGATCGAGCAAATATCACGATCGGGATCGGCTGGAAAATGATCGGAAATTGGATTTTAAATTTGATCCTGAAATCTCAAGATCGGCTCAACCCTAGTCTCACATTAAGCTCAAGGAGGCGGCATCTTATAGAGCATATTGATACAGTACATCATGTTATAGGGAAATATTCAGCACTGGTCTAGGGGACTCCTTATTTTGGATTTAGGAGTCCAGTGGGCGGTCCTATAGTCTTGTGCAGAAGGCAAGTGTGGAAAAAATTCTGCAAAGTAAGAATGTTTTGGAGTTTTGCTGCGGGAAACATTGCAATGGTAACACATTGTGGTTCTTCCTGCGGCGCTTTTGCCAGAAAGTTGGCAGAGGTTTGCTTTGCAGACTTTCTAGATCCATTATACCTATAGAAAAACCGCTGGCGTTTCCGTAGATATAATTGACATATTGCCATTTGCAAAACCGCAATGGTTTTGGAAATTGTTGCGTGTTTGCAACATATTTAAACACAAAGTGGTGGTGGGATTCGCTACAGTACCATCCACTTTGTTGTGAGGTTAAACTCAAAACTTTTGGAGAGTTCGAGTTGAATCTGATTTGATATGAATGAGTTTGTTCATCTTCTTTATCTGTAACACCTTCAGCCCATCTTAATACAATTTCCCTTTTTTTCACTTATTCATGAAGATGGGTTGTTAGAAAAATCCCTGACGTAGTTATATAAAGTGAAGCGGTCCTCGCGTCTTCCGGTCAGATATACATTACCAAGTTGTCCATCATGTCCTGTACAGAGGATTATTTGCTGCGACGACCTCCAGCGCTGACCCCGGCACCTCTGATAGTCTCTAAGACGTCAAAGACCTGAATCCTAAGATGTCCCAGAAATTATCCCAATTACTGAGAAGACGCTGAAGGATTCTCCATCCTGTTCCCTGTGACAGTCGTCCGCTCTTCTCACTTCCAGTCTTGGACATTATCAGTATTCAGCATTAGTAGCATCTTAATCCGCACTAATCTTCAGTCTCCACCAGCCTGAAAAATGTCAAGTTGTTGCCGGAGTCCTTCTGCTTTTTATTGAGAATTGTCTTTTTCTTTCCTTCTGTTTAACCACTTGCAAACAATATAGAAAGTTATAGGACTCCATATAGAGAGAGAGTTATAGGACTCCATATATAGAGAGTTATAGGACTCCATATATAGAGAGTTATAGGACACCATATAGAGAGTTATAGGACTCCATATATAGAGGGTTATAGGACTCCATATAGAGAGAGAGTTATAGGACTCCATATAGAGAGAGTTATAGGACTCCATATATAGAGAGTTATAGGACACCATATATAGAGAGTTATAGGACTCCATATATAGAGAGTTATAGGACTCCATATAGAGAGAGAGTTATAGGACTCCATATAGGGAGAGTTATAGGACTCCATATAGAGAGAGAGTTATAGGACTCCATATACAGAGAGTTATAGGACTCCATATATAGAGAGTTATAGGACTCCATATACAGAGAGTTATAGGACTCCATATATAGAGAGTTATAGGACTCCATATCTAGAGAGTTATAGGACACCATATAGAGAGAGAGTTATAGGACTCCATATAGAGAGAGAGTTATAGGACTCCATATATAGAGAGTTATAGGACTCCATATAGAGAGAGAGCTATAGGACTCCATATAGAGAGAGTTATAGGACTCCATATATAGAGAGTTATAGGACTCCATATAGAGAGAGTTATAGGACACCATATAGAGAGAGTTATAGGACTCCATATATAGAGAGTTATAGGACTCCATATAGAGAGAGAGTTATAGGACTCCATATACAGAGAGTTATAGGACTCCATATATAGAGAGTTATAGGACTCCATATATAGAGAGTTATAGGACTCCATATAGAGAGAGTTATAGGACTCCATATATAGAGAGTTATAGGACTCCATATAGAGAGAGTTATAGGACACCATATAGAGAGAGTTATAGGACTCCATATATAGAGAGTTATAGGACTCCATATAGAGAGAGTTATAGGACACCATATAGAGAGAGTTATAGGACTCCATATAGAGAGAGTTATAGGACTCCATATAGAGAGAGTTATAGGACTCCATATAGAGAGAGTTATAGGACACCATATATAGAGAGTTATAGGACTCCATATATAGAGAGTTATAGGACTCCATATAGAGAGAGTTATAGGACACCATATATAGAGAGTTATAGGACTCCATATATATAGAGTTATAGGACTCCATATAGAGAGAGTTATAGGACACCATATATAGAGAGTTATAGGACTCCATATATAGAGAGTTATAGGACTCCATATAGAGAGAGTTATAGGACACCATATATAGAGAGTTATAGGACTCCATATATAGAGAGTTATAGGACTCCATATAGAGAGAGTTATAGGACACCATATATAGAGAGTTATAGGACTCCATATATAGAGAGTTATAGGACTCCATATAGAGAGAGTTATAGGACTCCATATAGAGAGAGTTATAGGACTCCATATAGGAAGAGTTATAGGACTCCATATAGAGAGCGTTATAGGACTCCATATATAGAGAGTTATAGGACTCCATATAGAGAGAGTTATAGGACTCCATATAGAGAGAGTTATATGAGTCCATATATAGAGAGTTATAGGACTCCATATAGAGAGAGTTATAGGACACCATATATAGAGAGTTATAGGACTCCATATATAGAGAGTTATAGGACTCCATATAGAGAGAGTTATAGGACACCATATATAGAGAGTTATAGGACTCCATATATAGAGAGTTATAGGACTCCATATAGAGAGAGTTATAGGACTCCATATAGAGAGAGTTATAGGACTCCATATAGGGAGAGTTATAGGACTCCATATAGAGAGCGTTATAGGACTCCATATATAGAGAGTTATAGGACTCCATATAGAGAGAGTTATAGGACTCCATATAGAGAGAGTTATAGGACTCCATATAGAGAGAGTTATATGAGTCCATATATAGAGAGTTATAGGACTCCATATAGAGAGCGTTATAGGACACCATATATAGAGAGTTATAGGACTCCATATACAGAGAGTTTTAGGACTCTATAGAGAGAGTTGTAGGACTTCATATAGAGAGAGTTATAGGACTCCATACAGTGGCGTAACTAGGAATGGCGGGGCCCCGTGGCGAACTTTTGACATGGGGCCCCCCCCCCATCCCAACTGACGCCGAAGACCTCGACCGACCCCCTCCTCCGCACTCTATTATGTCCCTTACTTGCCCCTGCACACACTATTAACCCCAATAGTGTCCCCTGCACACAGTATTAACCCCAATAGTGTCCCCTGCACACAGTATTAACCCCAATAGTGTCCCCTGCACACAGAATTAACCCCATAGTGGCCCCTGCACACAGTATTAACCCCAATAGTGGCCCTCTGTGGACACCCATAAACAATGATTATACTCTGGGGTCTTTTCAGACCCCAGAGTATAATAATCGGAGACCCGGGGAATAAAAACATTAAAAAAAAAAACCCTGTTGCTTCTTACCTGTTCCCCGGCTCCTGTGCTGTGCTGTCCTCCTGTGCTGACCAGCGCTCGCGTCCTTCGTTAATGACGTCGGACGTCACATGACCCGGGAAGCATGCCGGGTTCATGTGACGTCAGAGACGTCAGACAACAGTAGGACGGAGGCCTGGCATGATCGCGGAGAGGTAAGTAACAGTTTTTTATGTGTATTACCTCTCCCGATCCGCCGGTCATTATACTCGGGGATCTGCAAAGACCCCCGAGTATAATGATAGCCTTTGTGGGGCCCGCAGTGTCACTTGCCGATCCCGGCCCAGCAAGTGAATAGGGCCCGTAACTGCCTATTGAAAAAAAAAAACGCAGCAGTAGCGGCTGTCACCGGGCCCCCTAATGGCCCGGGCCCTGTGGCAGCTGCTACTGCTGCTACCACGGTAGTTACGCCACTGACTCCATATACAGAGAGTTATAGGACTCCATATAGAGAGAGTTATAGGACTTCATATAGAGAGAGTTATAGGACTCCATATAGAGAGTTATAGGACTCCATATAGAGATTTATAGGACTCCATATATAGAGTTATAGGACTCCATATAGAGAGAGTTATATGACTTCATATAGAGAGAGTTATAGGACTCCATATAGAGAGTTATAGGACTTCATATAGAGAGAGTTATAGGACTCCATATATAGAGTTATAGGACTCCATATAGAGAGAGTTATAGGACTTCATATAGAGAGAGTTATAGGACTCCATATAGAGAGTTATAGGACTCCATATAGAGATTTATAGGACTCCATATAGAGAGTTATAGGACTCCATATAGAGATTTATAGGACTCCATATAGAGAGTTATAGGACTCCATATAGAGATTTATAGGACTCCATATAGAGAGTTATAGGACTCCATATATAGAGTCAGGATGTTGCAGTCCAGTTCCATCAAGAACATTCCACTGGACCAGGAAAGTAAGTAAATACTCCCCAGACAAACCCTTTAAAAAAAAAAAAAAAAGAACTTTTTTAGTATTATTTTTTTTTATTACTATTATTTTTTCTGGTATTTTTCATTGATTGGTTGTCCCACAGTTTAGCTCATTCAAGTAAAAAGGGCTGAATAGAGATTACCCAGAGACTAGTGGCCCCTGTGCGCAGTGCAGATGTGAGTCCCACATCACACATTGATGGCCCGCCCTAACAAAATTCTTATATTGTATCATTTGTGTGTGATCTTACAGCGACTTTTCATTGACGTGAAGGGGACTAAGTTGTAATACCACTCCCAGGCTGTGGAGGTGCTGTATTTTGGTATAAACTATCATGCTTTTCCAATAGTCTGAACACCTTTAAGATATCCTGAAGAAATACGGTGATCCTGATGTGGTTAATCATTAATGACACCGTCTCTTCCTGAAAGCTATTCTTTTATTCTAATCTCTTCTCGTACTTCTACATTTTCTAGCACGGTCCGAGCCAAGAGCTACATATAAGACTTATAAATATTTTTAATGCCACTTAATCTTAACATCTGTGATCCGCCCGCCATTACTCTGAGTTATACTGATTATTACTGTGAATGATATCTTAAAGTCTCTGCCTTCAAGGGAAAATGACTCTGGAGTTTAATCTATCATTCAGTCCCATTTTATATAATCTTTCTGTATCCTCTTCACATAATCTTTAGGACATGCGGATGAAATGTGCGGAAGGAAGGGTTCACATACTTATAGTGATACGGTTCACAGTCATGTACCGGCCAACGGGATGTATCCAGAAACTGATCCAAGGCCTGAAGATGTCCCAGTCAGAAGGCAATGGGGACTGGTGGGGCACTGACTCCTAGTGATGACATGATGTGTGTCATAGCGAGCCAGAGTAAGGTAAAGGGTCCTGTTACCCTGAAATTTTAGCAATTCTGCATCATGTTATAGAAGGGGGACTGAACAGATTGGTATGCAATGTTATAGGGAAGTATTCAGTATAACCTATTGTGATGCAACACCAGGCCTTCATTAAAGTAAATAGGACTGAGCTGCAATACCACTCCCAGCCTGCGGAGTTGCTGTATTTTTGAATAAACCACTGTGGTTTTTCTATATTGTACAAACCACTGTGGTAAACCTCTGCGAATCTTCTGTGCAAAGCTCTGCAGGAAGAACAGTGATACTTTGCCGTCGTGGTTTTTCCTGCAGCATTTTGTTTGCTGCAGGACACCGTGTGGGGTCTTAGCCTAAGTCAGGAATTCTGAGCAGAAATCTGACTTGATAGATTCAGTTTGTTGCAATGACACAAAGCAGGGTAGGTCTTGTTCTATCCGACTCCATGTCATCACAATGGAATGGAGTGGAAGCCCCATAGACGTCAGTAACAGAATGTCGGAATGAACTCCTAGTGTTCTCTGAGTGCAATGTGCTGCAATCTCAGCCCCATACAGCAAGGACACTCGGTGGTGTGCATGGGGTCTTAGTTGTCCACATTCAGTACAATACCCCCATATAGTATAATGCAGCATTAGTGGCCCCTCATAGTATACTGCTCTCTTAGCAGCCTCTCACAATATAATACCCCATTAGTGGCCCCCTACATAGTATAATGCCCCCTTATGTCCCTCACACAGTATAATACCCTTCTAGTTTCCATTACACTGTATAATGCCCCTTAGTTTCCCCCTCACACAATACAGACTTGGCACCCATTAAAGTTCTTTCTACGTACTGTCTTCTATATTGTAGAGAGTACTTTAGGCCCCCGGAGACTCCACACTAATATAATGCCCCACTAATGTCCCCATACGGTATAGAGGCTCAGCCTCCATTTACAGGTCCTTCTACAAACACTCTTTTTATATTGTAGAATGTATTTTAGGCCCCTGGAAGTTCCAGAATTTGCTACCTTTGCACCCCCTATAGTTAGGCCCCTGGCCACATTAGTCTGATACGGTCACAATTGCGTTTATGACTAAATGACCAATAATTCTGGGTGTCGTTGTCCTAATTAATCAGGCTGAGTGCCAGGCGGTAAAGAAGTCACACCACTCTGTATTGGTATTCGTTCTTCTCTCGGCTGTGGAATGTGTGCTGACGCACTTTTTTATTAAAAATACAGGGGTTAAATAGTAGCAGTAGAGAAAGGAAGATATAACAACAACGTAAGGTTTCATATTCATTCCTTTAGATAGTCCTCTGTGATGATGCAACAGCCAGGACCTCTGCAGATCAGCTCTTCCAGGAGAGTGTGGCTACAGGTAATGGTAACATTTCTAGGAGCCATGCTGATCACTTTCCATACAGTGTGTAGCAGTAGGTTTAGGTAGTGTAGTGGTGCACATCGTATGGTGGGTGAGCAGCATGGCTCCCAACATGTTATTACCTATAGCCACTCTGTCTCGGTATCGCTGGTCTGCAGGGGTCCTGATGATGGGCCCCTAGAAACAATTCCACTGGTGGGCCCTAGATACCCCAGTCCAACACTGTGTGTGTGTCTCTCAGTAACCTAGGGGCAGAGATGGAAGGGGAACATGAAACTGGGGGCAGATGGGGGGGGGGGGGAATGAAACTGAGGGAAGAAGGAGGGAGGGATATGAAACTGGGGAGAAATGGAGGGAGGGGGACATAGATGAAGGGGGGCACTTAAACTGGGGACAACTGGAGTGGGCATTAAACCATGGAGGTAGTTGGAGGGGACCTGTCTGCCTCTAGTTGCCCCCAGTTTAATGTCACCCTCCAGCTACCCCTACAGTTTAATGTCCTTCTCCAGCTGCCATTAATTTATTGCCCCCTCCGACTACCCTCACTGTTAACATTTCATGTTGAAACTGGGGCACCAGGGGAGGGACTTAACACTGTGGGGCAGTTGAAGGGGAACATTATAATGTGGGGACATATAATGTACAGGTGACTGTAGGAGGATTATATTGTGTGGGGGTACATGAAAAATGAATGTGAATGGGCGGGGTCAACATAAAAGTGGGCGGAGCTAAATCTACCGCACGCTACGCGCCATACATTTTGTCCCTCTTTCTGTTCTTTAAAAGTTAGGAGGTATGCTAGATGTCTGCCAAATTCTCTGGGCAATCAAAAAAGTGCTGGAGAAATAGAAAGTTCTTCTCATAGTGACATTATTCCACCCAGACAACAGCAGCCAATATCCCTTTAAGTCGGAAGTATGACAGGAACACGATCCTTAAAACTCCTCCATGTGTATGATTTAGTTTTGATAGGTTGCCTTTTTGGGCATGTGCGAGGACCACCGTGCTCAGAAACTTCCCTTTAACATCCTTTATTGCCCCCTGCAGAGCAGACTCCCCTCCCTACGACCCATAGGGCACATGTACATTGGTTTCCCTATGATGTCTCCTTCTGACCGAGCATCAGATCCTGTTTCATATATATTATAATGTGGTGGTTTCATTCGAGACCTGTGACGTTTGCGTCCTGCGACACCTCTGCCCTCTCGCCACAGTTTACAGTGTCAGCTCCCCGCTTGTATCGTTACTTAGAACGCGATTACCTTATCCACTATTTTTTCTTCCTTGGCAGTGAAACTGAAAAAAGTGTCAGATGTTGCAGCCATAAGACGGCCGGTCGATGGCGCTGGTATTGATTTCTTACATAGAGATTATGTAACCATGTCGGAGAAATGTTGAGGAATTTTTTAAACCGACGCTCCACTTAACAAGCAGAAGCCATTTGTGGCTCATTAGAAGTTTTAGGTTTCATTACACGGGTCCAGAAACATTAATGAACCTCAGACGCTCGAGTTACAAGTCAACAGATAGGAAGAAGGAGAAGATCATTAGCAAAATGGCTGCAAAGCGATGGATACAGTTATTTGTCAGCACCAATCCGAATTATGATATCAAGCAATCCCTTAACATGTGCGACGTCTGGAAATGTCTCTCGGACCAATAGCTTTGGTGAAGCAGGTGCAAGTTCTGGGCCAGGTCTGGCTGATTGGACACGTCCCATAGACATGGATAAATATATATATGAGACACAAAACCGACCGCTCGTAAACACTTGTCCTACTGTGTGACCTGGCAGTCAGGTCCATTGGCTAGATAACCGAGAGCGTCTCCTCCCATCATGGCCTCTAGCTTCTTCTGTGGTCCTTCTGTTTAGGTTGCAACCAGGCGCGTAACTGTAGAGGTGCCAAGGTAGCCCTGGCGCTGGAGTGGGCCCAACATAGGAAGACTCCAGTATTATAGATAACCCTTGGTAAATGGAGGTCTTATTACAAATCTTGCATTGTGGCCCGGGAGCTTCAAGTGACTCCTCTGACTGGAAAACTATCAATATGCTACACAGCAAGAGCTTGTTGCCAAGATTTGATAGCCCATATGATGGGTACTCATCCTAAAATGGTTTGCTCAGTTGTTAAAGTATGCACATGTTATAGTTCCTGCACATTGCTACTGCTTGTACCTGACCCTGACCTTGTCCTTGTTCCTGACCGTATTCCTGTCTTGTCCCTTGGATTATCTTCGGTACTGTACTTGGCATTGGTTGTCCAATTTCTGGCCCTGACCTTAGGCTACAACCCTGACTATTCTCTAGTGTTATCCACTGATTTGAGACATTCTGATGACAACCCATGGCTATATTCCAGTCTAGCCTACTACTGCATCAACTCTACTGACGTCCATCCATGACTATCTGCGGATCTCCATGCAGAAAAGTCCATCCTTGATCTTCCTGTGTTTGTCCAAGATTATAATGGGAGCTGAGCTGCAATAGCGTAGCACGGCCACTGCACAAAGGATGGCGCTGTCAGCTAGTTCTGTACACTGTGCTCTAAACTGCTGATCAGTTGGGGGGCCAAATGTTGGACTCCCACCAATCTCATATTATTAAACTGTCCATAGTTAGCAATTTTTTATAATATTATTGGTGGTTTTGGTGGTTTTTCCAAATACTCTAACCCAATGTGAACAGACTCTTATGGAATCTCTCCTGCTGCCAATAGATGCCATTATGTGAATTCCAAATATGTTGTTTTAAGCAGCTCCAAAGGAGAGACTTCACTCCCATAATCTATATGTTCTATATCATATACCCCACAGATATCGCAGTATCGTTGCTTGGGAAAAAGCCATAATATTCCCCACTAACCAGCATGTATGACAGCACTGAGCCAGAATTACACGTCGCTGAAGAGTCGTAATGGCGAATGTAGGAAATGTCTGGTTAGAACAACGGTAATATATGTTATTGTCTTCAGATCAGCGCCATGCTAGCTGGCTTTTTTAGAAAAATGGAGAACAGAGGGTTAAAAGTACACAAATCATCAAAAACATCATGTAAACAAAATACCACATTTTTCGCCTATATTGTATGACATTTTTTACCATTTTCGGTTTACCCCTTTACAACTATAGGGCTATTGCCTGTCATCTTTGGTTCTTAAAGGGGTTTTCCGTGCTTAAAAATTAATTTTTCAAAAAAGGTGAGTTATTGCTATTAATAGGTTAATAAGTGCACCCAAATACCTTTAGCACTGTTTTGAGTTCAAGATTTCTCTGGGAGCTCTTGACATCCTTTGCCCTTGTTTACATGGATATCTTCCTGCTTTGTGTTTTCCTACAACTACCATGATGCTCTAGGCTTCATTCAGAGCTGACTCATGCCACCTTCCTCTTTCCCTCCCCTTGTAATACCTCATTCCTCCTGTAGTAGTCACTGCAGAGAAAGTATAGGGACATATCAAAGCTCAGGGCCGATCAAGTGATCAAAAATGACAAAAAGGAGACAATGTCTCTTCCAAATCACTGGTCAATGCAGTATGAGGTGGTCGTAAGAATGTCCAGCATGTAATACCACATTCCTCCTGTAGTGGTCACTGCAGATAAACTATAGGGACAGATCGAAGCTTTTGACCGATCAAGAGATCAAAAAATGACAGAAAGGAGGTGACAACTGTTCCTAATAACTAGTCAATGCAGAGAATTAGATTTTCTCCTGCACATATAGGAATTCTCATGGACCACACCAATCCATTGTCGCCGGTAATATTTTTATTAACTCTACCCCAGTCCATTTGTCCCATTAGAGCATAGGGATACCAAAAGTTGGTTCTCCTTTAGAAGTCAAAGCAGAGAACTGATAGATGAGAGCAGGCGCCTATGTGGTTGGCTTGCCCTGTTCATACAAGAAATGGGTGGTCATTAGAATGGCCAGCATGTAATACCTCATTTCTCTAGTAGTGGCCACTGCAGACAAACTATAGCGACAGATTGAAGCTCTTTCCCGATTAAGTGACGAAAAAATGGTAAAAAGGAGATGACCACTCTTTCCAATAACTAGTCAATGCAGAAAATCATATTTTCACCTGCACATATAGGAATCCTGATGGACCGCGCCAATCCATTGTCTCCGATAATATTTTCATTAAGTCTACTCCGGTCTCTATACCCTATTAGAGCATAAGGATGCAAAAAATTCGCCTTTAGAAGTCAAAGCCGAGAGCTGATAAATGATAGCAGGTGCCTATGTGGTGGGCTTGTCTTGTTCAAACAAGAAATGGGTGGTCATAAGAATGTCCAGCATGTAATACCACATTCCTCCTGTAGTAGTCACTGCAGAGAAACTATACGGACAGATCGAAGCTCTTGGCTGATCAAGTGATCAAAAAATGACCACTCTTTCCAATCACTAGTCAATGCAGAGAATCAGATTTTCTCCTGCAGATATAGGAATCCTCATGGACCGCGCCAATCCATTGTCTCCGGTAATATTTTCATTAAGTCTACCCCAGTCCATATGCCCTATTAGAGTATAGGGATGCCAAAAATTGGTTCACTTGTAGAAGTCAAAGCAGAAAGTTGATAGATGAGATCATGTGCCTATGTGGCGGGCTTATCCTGATCCTACAAGAACCGGATGGTCATAAGAATGTTCAGCATGTAATACCACATTCCTCCTGTAGTAGTCACTACAGAGAAACTATAAGATAAGATAAGATATTCCTTTAATAGTCCCACAATGGGGAAATTTCAGTGATACAGTTTCATAGATGGTACAGTAGTATATAACAAGAGAGAAACACATAGAAGCTCATGGCAGATAGAGAAATCCTAGGAATCAGAGCAACTAAAAAAGAAAGAAACACAGACACACTGCAGGATCATTTAGTTCTCTGTGCAGATTGATGTTAATAATAATAATTATAATAATAATAATAATAATAATAATAATACAGCCGACTTGGTTGTAGGACACGAGGAGGGGGGTCACAGCATGTGGATATAACAAGCAGAAATTTTTGCAGAGGTGGGGGACATATGCAGCTATCATGATAACATGTGGCAGTTCCTTTGGTAGGTGGTGAGATCTCCTGCTCACAGCTGATAGTTCGGTATCTTGCATCAGCACTATTGTCCTTTTAACCACAAAAAATGCCCCAAATGTCCTTCATCACAAGCCCTCCTCCTCCTCCTTACCACAGTGTTCTACTGCCCCAAGGAAGTCAGAGACCATCCAGGCATACATGGTGCTGCTCTCTTGCCAAGCTTCCATAACTCCTGGGGTAGGTGGGTGATGGTAGGTTCCCAGGTTGTAACAGTGTCCCACGTGTCCATAGTAATAGAAAGAAATACCAGTCCGCTGTAGCATCTTCACACATCAGCAATTGACACCAGAAATCATCTCCTTGAACGAAGAAGTCCGCATTTCCATGTAGGTTTCTCTTCCATGCCGCATGTTGAGCCATGCTGTCCTAGCTGGGGGGATGGTAGCAGGCACATGTGGAAACCAGCTGAACCAGGTCTTGAGTCCATGCTTTACAATGGAAACAAAAGGAACAAAAAACTCCACAGGGTCTTCCATTCGATTTATAGTTGCTAAATTCATAGTGCTAGATTGCTTGGTTACCGGATTCTTGAAGATATAGAGAAAAAGAGTGAAAAAGGAAAGAAAAAGTTTGCTCCCAGCTTGGAGCACTGCATCAAAGGCAGCCAGCCTCTCAGGGGGCGGCGCCAAAAAAAAAAAACAAAAAAAAACAAAAAAACCCGGACAGATCGAAGCTCTTGGTCGATCAAGTGATGAAAAAATGGCAAAAATTTGATGACCGCTCATTCCAATCACTAGCCAACGCAGAGAATCAGATTTTCTCCTGCACATATAGGAATCCTCACGGACCGCGCCAATCCATTGTCTCCGGTAATATTTGCATTTTTAAATGAGGTGTTGTTTCCGATGAGGATAAATCACGTTGTTAGTCTAGAAATTTTGCAAATATTTTTACAAACCACCAGAAAGGTTAATTACATGATAGCATTTAGCAGAGCGGCGTCCCCCCTGAGAGCGGCAGGATTTTAACCAGCTTCATTTGCATGGTTTAGCAGCTTACGTTCCGTCCATTCATGCAGTTAATTGCTGAGCCGTACACGCTTTATCACTAATAAATGGCAGTTAAATGACTTAGGAATCAAATTCATCTGTGTCCGCCGCCACCGCCGATATAACACGACTACGCGGCTGCCATGACACCCTGTACATCTCACTTTGCATGCAGGTTGTGCTTGTCATCCTCCACGCCTGTAACACACGTGCGCGCTCTGTAATTACTGTGTCAATGGTTTACATTTAATTGTTCTCTCAAGTCATTTCAGCTAAATGACTTTTCGATGATTCGGGGGCGTACGGCTTACTTAATAAAATGGAGTAAAATCGCAACTGTGGCGCAAACCCGCAGCTGCCAATCACAACGCGCCGGTCATTAATAGGTTTAACGAGAGAATTAGTGAGGCTTCGGGGGATTTTATACTTATTTGCTCACCGATAATCCGGGAAAATCCGCGGCATACTTCTCCATGGGGTCGTTTCTGCAGCAGGTGTTTGGATTCCTGCATTCAGTGGTCCTAGAAATTTCTGCAAAAAATTTGTAACGTGAGAACGTCACCTTTGGGTTGGGACACACGGCCGGTCCTCACAGTGGCCAATTGGCGATAGTGTGATAGACAATAGGAGGATGGTGGATGAGATTTCTACAACTTTCACTAGATGCGGCAACAACAGGCCGTAGGAGACTTGCAACTATTCGTATGATTGTGCCGCACCAAAAACCATTGGTAATTTTTGCTTTGACTTTGGGTAATTTTGTTGAGTCCCCAGGTTAACCCCTTTGTTTGGGTTTCCATTCAGTGGGTCCACTTGGGGACTTGATGAACGGGAACCTGATCTGGTTAAAAAAGTGGTTACCCGAAGAAACCCCACTGGGTTTCCACTCGGATTCCACCCGAAAAAAGCTGAAAAATGCTTGCAGAACTTTTCTCTCCGCATTTTTTAAACCCCGAAGAGAGAACGGGAGCAGCCTCAGCTGTCCTTGACCCACTATACGAGTTGTCGCAACTCGGTCATCGCTGCTGATCTTCTGTTCCAGTGCTGCAACGATTATGTCAATTGCCCCCAATGTGGCTACTGTTCCTAATGACTCAGTGGTCATGTGTCATGGATGGACTCGCAGCTACTAAGTGTAACCCCTGAGTGGTTGGTTGTAGTTGCCAAATTGAGGGGTGACAGACATCATCTCTGGACTGCTGACTGACTCTTCGTTCACATCTGCGTTTGGTAATCCATTTGGGAAGTCTGCATGGGGGCCCCCCGAATGGACTACTTAATGCATTTGCAAGCGGTATGCAGTGAAAGCACACGGACCCTGTAGACTATAATGGGGTCCATTAGTTTGCCGCACGCTGCCCGCACGAGTCATGCGGACAGGAAAGTACAGGGTAGCCATAAAATAACCTCAGGTGTTTGGAGTCGTGTGCAGGCTGACCCAATGGACGGAATTGCCTGAAAATTTGTATGTGTGCTAATCAAGGCATGGGAAACACACGGCATGAAAAAAAAAATTAAATACGAAAAAAAAATTAAATACGAAAAAAAAATTTAATACGAAAACTCCCAACCAGGGGATAATGTGGCGCTGTACAGTGAGTGCGCGGTGCAAAACCCGTCTGTCGATACTTGGGGATGTCCCATTTGGACCACTGACTAGCATGACTGTTCAATGTGGCCCCACAACCAGAAATCACAAGGAGTGAGATCTACGAAAAGTCTTGCAGGCATACCCATACAAAATTAGCCTTCATCACCAGCTGCTTCCTTGTGACAATGACACCCGCATGACATTTGCATTAATGTTTCTGGCCAGAGTGAAGTGGATACCAATTGGCCATGGAGTATCCTGTGGAGCGACAAAGCGCATTTTTACCTGAATGGAACGGTCAACACGTAGAACTGTTGCATATGGGCCACCGAAAACCCACGTGCACTCGAGGGGGTTCCGCTGCATTCGCCCAAGGTGACCGTTTGGTGCGGGTTCACCTCATCGTTCATGATCGGACCGTTCTTTTTTGAAGATTTAGGCCCAACTGGGGTTGCCACCTGTTCCGTCACAGCAGCGAGGTACCGGACAATGCTGGAAACAGTGGTCGTTCCCCAACTCCAACAGCGGCAGTGTCTGCAGACGATCACCTTCATGCAGGATGGAGCCCCTCCTCACATCGCAAATCCTGTGAAGAACGCTCTTCGTTCACATTTTCCCGATGACAGGATTTTGAGCCGCTCATTCCCTACAGTGTGGCCACCGCGCTCTCCAGATCTCACTCCTTGTGATTTCTGGTTGTGGGGACACTTGAAGGAGCATGTTTATCGGGGGAATGTCGAAACCCTGCCTGACCTCAAAGACCGCATCACGTTGTAAGTGCGCAGTATCTCACCAGAGACGTTACACGCAAGCGTCGAGCACGTTCTGCATAGGCTGACCATGCTCACCATGCATGATGGCGGCCACATTGAACAGTCATGCTAGTCAGTGGTCCAAATGGGACATCCTCAAGTATCGACAGACGGGTTTTGCACCGCGCGCTCACTGTACAGCGCTACATTATCCCCTGGTGGGGAGTTTTCGTAATATTTTTTTTTTTTTCGTATTTAATTTTTTTTTCATGCCGTCCGTTTCCCCATGCCTTGATTAGCACATATACACATTTTCAGGCAATTCCGTTCATTGGGTCAGCCTGCACACGACTCCAAACACCTGAGGTTATTTTATGGCCACCCGGTATATTGTGAAGTACTTTTCTGTCCGCATGTTCCCTGTGGAGCTCTCACGGTAAGCACATGGACCCCATTATAGTCTATGGGATCTTGCAAATGCATTCAGTAGTCTGTTCGGGGGAGATCCATGGGGACTCCCCTGAATGGATCACCGATGCAGATGTGAACAAGGCCTAACACTGAGGATAGTGGGGCAAAGAACAGGCCAGTATGACTTTTTCATGTTATCACTGCCCGTCTAATCTCTAATCACTTTAGCGTCCATGATGGGATTGGGAACAGACTGGCCACTAGACAGTGTACAGAGCCTTCCACCTCTGCATCCATACACTGTGTAGTTCCAGTGCCAGAGGCAACGTACATTTACAATATGAAGGTCTCATACATCTCACAATCCATTGCTATGTATAAGATGTCTCTGACTAACCCGCAGGCCAATCACCTTTTTGTAAGTTTTTTTTCCTCCTTTTTTTCTCCATGTTGGTAAACCTTTTGTGTTTCGCTTTATTTGACAGCCGACACCGAATTAGTAAGTGGAGATCCTATAGGGAATACTGATTTTAAACTTTTCAGAATGAAATCCCAGCTCCCGATCAATACCCGGACCTGATCCGTGACCTTTCTCACATCTAGTCAGGTGACGGTAACCTTGTGCTTAAGATTTCACCTTGTTTTTTCCTAAACGTACCACTTTTTTCTTTTTAACCCTTTCCAAAAAATCCTTTTTTTTTTAAAATGTAGATTGTGAACCCCATATAGCGATCACAATGTACATTTTTTTACCTATCAGTATGTCTTTGTAGAATGGGAGGAAATCTACGTAAAAAGTGGTCACATTGCAGTTCCTCCTCTGTGGACATTCTGTTTCCATTATACTAAGGGTCTGTTCACACAATGTGACGCGACGTTGATTCTGACACGTAAACATGTGTCAGAGTCAGCGCTGCAAAACAGAATCCCATTGACTTCAGTGGGTTCCGTCTTACGCGCGCTACACATTGAAAACAATGGGAGGCTTTTTAACCCATTGATTTCAGTGTGTTACGCCTGCTAAACGGAACCCACTGAAGTCAATGGGATTCTGTTTTGCAGCGCTGACTCTGACACATGTTTACGTGTCAGAATCAACGGCGCGTTACATCGTGTGAATAGACCCTTATAGGGAATCCACCAACGGTGCATGTTCCAATTTCCAAAAACACAACATTTTTTGGAAATCTCAGCATTTATGCGGCAGGTACTTTTCTGCAATGTGCAGGGACTTTAAGAATCTGTGGTTCATGCCACGTGGGACCCCGGCCTAATAACGGGTAACAACAGATTCCCAAGGGACCCTATTGATTATAATGGGATCTATTCGATAGTCGTAATTTTCTCACTGTCATCACCAGGCGACAATAGTTGTGTTTGTGGGACTTTTTTTTGCAGTTTCAGATGGACCTTGTGTTGAACATAGCCTCAAATGCTTAAAGCGTCATCCAGCCATTTTTTGGGGGGCATAAAAACCAAAAAGTGATAGTCACCTGCACCACTTCCACAGCCCCGGGCCCACTGAATCTATGGGGCCTACCCTGGAGCTGCTATTAATGCTTTACTTGTAACTAGATCGGTGTCTGCAGACACCGATCTAGTTAAAACCCATCCTGCAAGTTAACAGTCATGTGAACCAAAAGTCACTTTAGATGGCTCCTTTTCATCTAAAACAGTCTCTTTATTGGCCTAGTCAGAGTTCAGACCCAGCCACTATAGTTAATGCCCCCAAGTGTGTTTCTTGGTGATATTTTTCTTTACCTTTAATGCCTTTTGGGACAGTCAGATTTGTAAAATTCCATTCTGCCTTCTATAAAACATAACAAACACAAAAAAATACGTAAAAAATGTCCGAATAAAAAGAAATTGCCCAACAAACCACTTGCAAAAATATATGAAATTCATGGCCCTTTGTTCAAGAAAAATAATGCCGCAAGAAAGTGTATGAAGGTCGTCTACTTCACTTCACTTCTTTCACCTCTTCACTTTTTTCATTTCCATCAAGACTGAGTCTATATTTTCTAGTTAACAAAAGGCTTTTATTTTTTTACCCTCTGTAGTCGCTTCGGTAAAAAAGTATATTTTTTGTTATTTTTGCTTTCAAAAATTCTCAAGTAAAAGTTATTTGTTTCGTTCGCACCAGACCGTGCCGGTATTACACAGTAAATAAGAAGATGCCCTTTTTTGATTTTGTTTTCTTTGACTCTTTTTGCATTCAAAAATCACAGAAAAATGTATTTTCTTTCATTCCTATCGGCCCACATCTATATTATGAGTTCACAACAAGATGTTTACTTTTTAACCTTGAATTTTTTGTTTTCAAAAATTCTCACTTAAAAAAGTTATTTGCTTTTCTTCTTACCAGACTTTGTCTGTATCACGTAATCAATAACAGGCCGCTCTGCTTGATTTTGGTATTTTTTTTAACTATTTGTATACAATTTTTACAAAATGTTTTTGTTTTTGTTTGTATTCAAAAATTCTCACGTAAAAATAATTTACCTATTTACCTAAGTTATTTGTTTCTTCCTTACCAGACCATGTCCGTATCTACTTGATTTGATCTTTTTTAAATTATTTGTATACAATTTTTGCAAAATTTTTTGTTCTTTTTACCTTCAAAAATTCTTAAGCAAAAATAATTTACCTGATTACCTAAGTTATTTGTTTCATTCTCACCAGACCATGTCTGTATCACGTAGTCAATAACAGGCCACTCTACATGATTTGGTCTTTTTTTTTTTATTTTAATGATTTGTATAGAATTTTTACAAAAATTTTTTGTTCTTTTTACATTCAAAAATTCTTACGCAAAAATAATTTACCTGATTACCTAAGTTATTTGTTTCATTCACACCAGACCATGTCTGTATCACGTAGTCAGTAACAGGCCGCTCTACTTGATTTGGCCTTTTTTTTTTTTAACGATTTTTATACAATTTTTGAAAAAATTTTTTGTTCTTTTTACCTTCAAAAATTCTTACACAAAAATAATTTACCCGATTACCTAAGTTGTTTCATTCTCATCAGACCATGTTTGTATCACGTAGTCAATAACAGGCCGCTCTACATGATTTGGTCTTTATTTTTATTTTTTTACGATTTGTATACAATTCTTGAAAAAATTTTTTGTTCTTTTTACATTCAAAAATTCTTACACGAAAATAATTTACCTGATTACCTAAGTTATTTGTTTCATTCACAGCAGACCATATCTGTATCACGCAGTCAATAACAGGCCGCTCTGCTCGATTTTTTTTTTTAACTATTTGTATCCAATTTTTTGAAATATTGTTTTGTTCTTTTTACATTCAAAAATTCTCACATAAAAATAATTTGTCCAATTTTCTTTCCTTTCCATCGGACCAGAAAGCAGCTGTTGACCGCTTTTACCCTCTGTATTTACAAAAAATTTTTGTTTTTCAAAAAGTCTCACGAAAACGTTATTTGCTTTCATTCTCCGCAGACCGTGTTAATATTACCCGGTAAATAACAAGCTTTGTGATTTTGTGTTATTTTTCCGTTTCTCATACAGCGCTGGAAAAAGAAAAAAAATGTTTTTGTATTCAAAAAATTCTCACCGAAATATAATAAATAATCTGCTTTATTTTCTTTCCTTTCCGTCAGGCCGCATCTATAGTTTCCGGCGAACAATGGGCTGTTAGTTTTTACCCTGTGTATTTACGGCTGCATTTTTTTTGCTTTCAAAAATTCTCACGTAAAAGTTATTTGCTTTCATCTCGGCCAGACCATGTCTACATTACACAGTAAATAACAGGCTGCCCTTTTTGTCTGTGGCTGCATTTTCTGCCTAATGCATAATTAACATTCTCATTACTCATTAAGTGAGCTTTTGTTGTTAACAGATTACTCTGGAATAATATACATTTGTAGCAGGATAATCAGAATAAAATGTACAGTATGTTACAAGGGGGAGTGTCTCCAATTTGCTGGCTAATTGCATATTGAGCTGGTGCCAGCGTGACCCTGGCAGTTGCCTTGCTTCTTGATTACAGAGCCTGGGTACACAGTAAATTTGTGTCTGGGAACGGTTTTATTTTCCATTTTTTGTATTATAGAAGAGAGATTTCATTTAACACCATACACGCATGATCCGAGCCCAAAAGGGAATTCTGCCAGATCTGTGTTATGGGGTATCTAGGAAACAAAACCCTCTAGGTTTACAATATTGGCCTCCTATAGATGGGCTCAGGCTTGTGATTTGTCAAGCAGTGGCATATCTAAAGTCCTGTGGGCCCCAACCCCATCTCGGGGGTCCGAAAAGACCCCCGAGTATAATGATAGCAGTGGTAGCGGCTGTCACTGGGCCCCTAATGTCCCGGGCCCTGTGGCAGCTGCCTCTGCTGCTATGGCGGTAGTTACGCCACTGGTGTTAATGACACAGCCCCTTTAATGTAACAACCTAATGACAATGTAAAACATAAGTGCATTAATGTAATGGCTCTTGTTTTGATTTTGGAGTCTCTGCCCATCCTAGTGTTATGCCGATTTATGTTTCCGGGGGCTAGTGGGGTATATGAGCTCTGTAGGTAGATCCTATGATTTCATCTGTACTATATCTGTGTCCTGTTTTGCACGATGCCGCCATTACTGCGCTCATTACAAATAGGGATATTAGATTTTTATGCATCACTGAATTGTCCATAGTGTTTTTGGTTTTCAAGGTTAATATTGCGGCTACCATCTGGAGACCATTGTCTCCAACCGTCACACGGATGTATGATAAACTATGTGTCTCGCTTTATACTACTAAAAACAATATGACATGGACTAGAGGACTACACAAAGTCATACTAGTACGTCTCTGACTGCAATTGAAGGGGACCTGAGTTTTCATCAAAAATCAAAATATTTGCAGCTTCTTGCTGTGCCGTCTATTCTTTGGCTGTATAAGACTTTATAGATTGTGTTGTATCCTTTTCTGTTAATAAACCCATTATGGCTGCAGCACATTTTGCATTTATCTCTGAGACAAGGGCACATACAATACAAATCAGTCTGTCTCTCTCCTCTATCCATTATTACTACTCCTGGTTTCTTTACATGGAATTCAGCCATAGTAACTGTACAATAACAAAAAAGTAGCATAATATAGACAATACAGGGACACGGGACTCAAAAATTCAGATTATAATGCAGCTAAAAAGATTCCTGACACAGAAAAGAAAGATCTGAGCACAGTAAGGAAAGCTGCCAAAGCAGCTAGTCTGAAGTCGATAGGCTCTCCTTAGACTCACTGCAAACAATGAATAGCTGCAGACTCTGTGCAGTGTACAGACAGGGAAAGCTGTGTATAAACTTGCAGGACTGCTGGGACCTATATACCGTGGCGTACTTTCAGTCACATCCAGACCAAAGGTATGGGACCCTGTCTACGTGCCCCTAAATATATAATATAGCAAAAATGATATATAACTTGGATACGGGGGCGGGCTTAACTTTGAAACATCACTAAACCCTGGCAACCGTGCAAACCGGACCTGGCCCAGCAGTCCTAGCCCTTTTACCTATACGGTGCAAGGGGCGACATAGACTATGAAGAGAGATCTGACCCTCCCCTTCCACTTCCTGTCTCCATATTGAGCTTGCTGGTTTCTAAAGACAGACTTTCCCTAGTAACAGGTAGTGAACAGCAAATTAGAAGGAGGGAGACACCTAGTGGCAGGCAGAAAACTGCAACATTTTTAAATGAAATGCATTACACATGTGATCATTTAAAGGGGCACTATCAGCAAAATTATGCTGTATGAGCCCCACATATGCGTGAATAGGCTATTCAGGCACCGCTAATCTTATTTTAAACCCCCGTCCCATTTTAAAATAAAACTATAAAAACATATATGTAAATCAAACCTTTGCATGCACAGGGGACGGTCGTGCACGATACGACGTCATCTTCTGGCACGCCTACCTCTTCTTTCTTCTTCTTTCAGTGACGCCCTCCGGTCCTGGCTCTTACCGGCTTCATCTTTATATTCTTCCAGCGGTTCAAATACGATTGGTTGAAATCCGGAGCTACTGCACACACTCCAGCGCCATTTTTCTCAATGGCAGTGCCGCTGGAGTGTGCGCAGTAGCTCCAGAGGGAGTGCTACTGCGCACGCGCTGGTTTCAACCAATCGGATTTGAATCGCCGGAAGAAGATGAAGACAAAGCCGGGGAAGAGCCAGGACCGGAGGGTGTTGCCGAAAGAAGAAGATAGGTTCTTAGATGACATCTGAGTGTCTTCTGTTTTACATTGATTTCAATGGGGGGGTTCCATTCATAGCCATTTTAACTGAGCCTAATAGGATATGCTGCATAATCCTTGGAATGGAACGGAAGCCGCCTTTATGTACAAACTTGGTCATGTACAACACTCTCATGGCCATAAGCTGCAATAGACTGGAGCCAACTCATTGAGCTCTAGCTAAGAGACAGGAGGAGATAATCTGTAACAACATCTGCCAGTACTGGATGCAATGATGGCTCAGTGGTGTTATCTATAGAGGTGTTTTCTTCTATTGTAATACTGTCTGTGGGATAAATGAGGTGACTGCTGCCAAGAAAGCCTCTACAAAATTGGCAAGTATCAGGTTATTATTAGGCTTAGTGGCCTGAGTCAAAATAGCTGAATTTTTTAAAATTCTTGTAAAACCTGTTTAGGCGAACATCTGGTGACACATTCCCTTTAAATACTTTGATGCCATGATACATGCCACCAATTGCTGGATACATACATAGGGCATAGCACTACCTTAACCCTGAAGCTACTGCCTGGTACACCAGAGCTGACAATCTACTAGCTTGGGGTATAATAGGTTTCCTGTTGAGGATTGTAGCCTCCGATGCGGCTGTGACATGTATTAGAGGTGAGAAGCCGCCGTCCTCCACATATCACAGATTCAGTAACTACTTTTGCAAAAAGGAAAAAAAAAACCCTCTTTGAAGTCGGAAACCTTGAGAGAGTCCTCGGCATTCTGGGGCTATTACCAGCTTTGATGACGCTCAGCTTTTTATCTAACTCTCAGGTCTGTGATTTCTTTTAATGCTTTGTGTCAAAAACCTGTATCTTCCATTTTCTCTTATTTCCCCTGAGAATTGTTCTAATTTTATTGCTGAGTGCCTGATCTCTGTCCTACCTTGAAACGCCTGGAGGTAGAGCCCATCTGATCCGGCCGGCTTTGCTGGTCTCATCAGTGTTAGAGGCTGAGGTGCCTGCTTGGAGGACAAGGGTTTTATCGAAAGGTCTTTGTATACCGGGCAATGTGTTACAAGGACGCTAGAAGGAAATAGAAAAGGATAAAAGACAAAAATAACATCAAAAAGTACAGGGAACAGGCCAGGGTCAAGTATGGTGGAAACATCTGGTCAAAAAATTTGGTGGGGCCCCTACCTTGGGAACATGGACCTCCAGACCGCTTGTAGCAGCAGGTGGGAAAACTACAGAGGTGATATTTTTCCAAATTTATTAAAAAAAGAAAAACTGAACAATCACATGGCCATATGTATTCAGCCCTTTGCTCAGTATTATTTGCCCCTTTTGAGCTCATACAACCAGGAGTCTACTTGGGAATGATGAGTTTTTCACATCTGGATTTTGGGATCTTTTGCCATTCTTCCTTGCAGATCCTCTCCAGTTCTATCAGGTTGGATGGTGAACGTTGGTGGTCGCCCTTTTCAGGTCTCCCCAGAGATGCTCAATTGGGTTGAGGTCAGGGCTCTGGCTGGGTCTCAGGGTTGTTCCGAATCCGCTCCTTTCTTATTTTAGCTGTGTGCTTAGGGTCATTGTCTTCCTGGAAGGTGAACCTTCAGCCTAATATGAGGTCCAGAGCACTCTGAAGAGGTTTTCTTCCAGGATATCTCTGTACTTGGCCGCATTCATCTTTCCTTCCATTGCAACCAGTCGTCCTGTCCCGGGCCCATAGCATGATGCTGCCACCACCATGTTTCACTATTGGGATTGTATTGGGCAGGTGATGAGCGGTGCTCGGTTTTCTCCACACATACTGCTTAGAATTAACACCAAAAAGTTCAATTTTCGTCTCATCAGGACAGAGACTCTTATTTCTCATAGTCTGGGAGTCCTTCATGTGTGTTTTGGCTTTCATATGTCTTGCACTGAGGAGAGGCTTCCTTCAGGCCACTCTGCCATAAAGCCCTGACTGGTGGAGGCTGCAGTGATCGGTGACTTTGTGGCACTTTCTCCCATCTCCCTACTGCACCTCTGGAGCTCAGCCACAGTGATCTTTGGGTTCTTCTTTACCTCTCTCACCAAGGCTCTTCTCCCATAATTTCTCAGTTTGGCTGGACGGCCAGGTCTAGGAAGAGTTCTGGTCGTCCCAAACTTCTTCCATGTAAGGTGGAGGCCACTGTGCTCTTAGGAACCTTGAGTGCTGCAGAAATTCTTTTGTAACCTTGGCCAGATCTGTCTTGCCACAATTTTGTCTCTGAGCTCCTTGAGCAGTTCCTTTGACCTCCTGATTCTCATTTGCTCTGACATGCACTGTGAGCTGTGAGCTGTGGGGTCTTATATAGACAGGTGTGCGCCTTTCCTAATCAAATCCAATCAGTTTAATAAATCACATCTGGACTCCAATGAAAGAATAGAACCATCTCAAGGAGGATCAGAAGGAAATGGACAGCATGTGAGTTACATATGAGAGTCACAGCAAAGGGTCTGAAAACTTATGGCCATGTGATCGTTCAGTTCTTCTTTTTTAATAAATTTGCAAAAATATCTACATTTCTGTTTTTATTCTGTCAAGCTGGGGCCGAGTGCACAATAATGAGAAATAAAGTGAACTTTTTTACTTTTAGCAAATGGCTGCAATGAAACAAAGAGTAAAAAATTTACTACTTTCCATATCCACTGTAGTAAATGGATAGATAGATAGATAGATAGATAGATAGATAGATAGATAGGAGATAGACAGATAGATAGATAGATAGATAGATAGGAGATAGACAGATAGATAGATAGATAGATAGATAGATAAATAGGAGATAGATAGATAGATAGATAGATAGATAGATAGATAGATAGGAGATAGACAGATAGATAGATAGATAGATAGATAGATAGATAAATAGATAGATAAGAGATAGATAGAAGATAGATAGATAGATGATAGATAGATAGATAGATAGATAGATAGATAGATAGGAGATAGACAGATAGATAGATAGATAGATAAATAGATAGATAAGAGATAGATAGATAGATAGAT
The DNA here is from genome assembly GCF_031893055.1 of Leptodactylus fuscus. NCBI lineage: Eukaryota > Metazoa > Chordata > Amphibia > Anura > Leptodactylidae > Leptodactylus > Leptodactylus fuscus. The sequence continues at coordinate 22,694,491 of NC_134268.1, forward strand.
AGATAGATAGATAGATAGATAGAAGATAGATAGATAGATAGATAGATAGATAGATAGATAGGATATAGATAGATGATAGATAGAAGATAGATAGATAGATAGATAGATAGATAGATAGATAGATAGATAGATAGATAGATAGATCAGCCCTGGTGATAGAGGGATTGATTGTTGACATGATCTCCAGCCTCACTGATATAACACGGTGATGGTCAGGGGCCCATAGACTATCCTGAGTCCTGCCAAACCTCAGTGTCTGCAGGGAGCCAAGAAAGGGTAAAGGCTAGAGATGAGCGAACAGTGTTCTATCGAACTCATGTTCGATCGGATATTAGGCTGTTCGGCATGTTCGAATCGAATCGAACACCGCGTGGTAAAGTGCGCCATTACTCGATTCCCCTCCCACCTTCCCTGGCGCCTTTTTTGCTCCAATAACAGCGCAGGGTAGGTGGGACAGGAACTACGACACCGGTGACGTTGAAAAAAGTAGGCAAAACCCATTGGCTGCCGAAAACATGTGACCTCTAATTTAAAAGAACAGCGACGCCCAGCTTCGCGTCATTCTGAGCTTGCAATTCACCGAGGACGGAGGTTTCCGTCCAGCTAGCTAGGGCTTAGATTCTGGGTAGGCAGGGACAGGCTAGGATAGGAAGGAGAAGACAACCAACAGCTCTTGTAAGAGCTAAATTCCAGGGAGAAGCTTGTCAGTGTAACGTGGCACTGACGGGCTCAATCGCCGCAACCCAGCTTTCCCAGGATCCTGAATGGAATACACTGTCAGTGTATTCCCGTATACCCGATATATACCCCGATACCCGTTCCAACGGTGTGCCCCCCCACCTTCACCCCAGAAATACCCTGCAAGTCCCCTAGCAATAGAATTGGGGCTATATACACCCACAATTTTTACTACTGGTATACAGTGCCATTGTCTGACTGGGAATTCAAAGAATATATTGGGAATACAAATACCCTCATTTCTTGCTACTGCCATATAGTGCCAGTGTCTGACTGGGAATTCAAAGAATATATTGGGGTTACGTGCACCCACAATTTTTACTACTGGTATACAGTGCCATTGTCTGACTGGGAATTCAAAGAGTATATTGGGAATACAAATACCCTCATTTCTTGCTACTGCCATATAGTGCCAGTTTCTGACTGGGAATTCAAAGAATATATTGGGGTTACGTGCACCCACAATTTTTACTACTGGTATACAGTGCCATTGTCTGACTGGGAATTCAAAGAGTATATTGGGAATACAAATACCCTCATTTCTTGCTACTGCCATATAGTGCCAGTTTCTGACTGGTAATTCAAAGAATATATTGGGGTTACGTGCACCCACAATTTTTACTACTGGTATACAGTGCCATTGTCTGACTGGGAATTCAAAGAGTATATTGGGAATACAAATACCCTCATTTCTTGCTACTGCCATATAGTGCCAGTTTCTGACTGGGAATTCAAAGAATATATTGGGGTTACGTGCACCCACAATTTTTACTACTGGTATACAGTGCCATTGTCTGACTGGGAATTCAAAGAGTATATTGGGAATACAAATACCCTCATTTCTTGCTACTGCCATATAGTGCCAGTTTCTGACTGGGAATTCAAAGAATATATTGGGGTTACGTGCACCCACAATTTTTACTACTGGTATACAGTGCCATTGTCTGACTGGGAATTCAAAGAATATATTGGGGTTATAAATACCCTCATTTCTTGCTACTGCCATATAGTGCCAGTTTCTGACTGGTAATTCAAAGAATATATTGGGGTTACGTGCACCCACAATTTTTACTACTGGTATACAGTGCCATTGTCTGACTGGGAATTCAAAGAGTATATTGGGAATACAAATACCCTCATTTCTTGCTACTGCCATATAGTGCCAGTTTCTGACTGGGAATTCAAAGAATATATTGGGGTTACGTGCACCCACAATTTTTACTACTGGTATACAGTGCCATTGTCTGACTGGGAATTCAAAGAGTATATTGGGAATACAAATACCCTCATTTCTTGCTACTGCCATATAGTGCCAGTTTCTGACTGGGAATTCAAAGAATATATTGGGGTTACGTGCACCCACAATTTTTACTACTGGTATACAGTGCCATTGTCTGACTGGGAATTCAAAGAGTATATTGGGAATACAAATACCCTCATTTCTTGCTACTGCCATATAGTGCCAGTTTCTGACTGGGAATTCAAAGAATATATTGGGGTTACGTGCACCCACAATTTTTACTACTGGTATACAGTGCCATTGTCTGACTGGGAATTCAAAGAGTATATTGGGAATACAAATACCCTCATTTCTTGCTACTGCCATATAGTGCCAGTTTCTGACTGGGAATTCAAAGAATATATTGGGGTTACGTGCACCCACAATTTTTACTACTGGTATACAGTGCCATTGTCTGACTGGGAATTCAAAGAGTATATTGGGAATACAAATACCCTCATTTCTTGCTACTGCCATATAGTGCCAGTTTCTGACTGGTAATTCAAAGAATATATTGGGGTTACGTGCACCCACAATTTTTACTACTGGTATACAGTGCCATTGTCTGACTGGGAATTCAAAGAGTATATTGGGAATACAAATACCCTCATTTCTTGCTACTGCCATATAGTGCCAGTTTCTGACTGGGAATTCAAAGAATATATTGGGGTTACGTGCACCCACAATTTTTACTACTGGTATACAGTGCCATTGTCTGACTGGGAATTCAAAGAGTATATTGGGAATACAAATACCCTCATTTCTTGCTACTGCCATATAGTGCCAGTTTCTGACTGGGAATTCAAAGAATATATTGGGGTTACGTGCACCCACAATTTTTACTACTGGTATACAGTGCCATTGTCTGACTGGGAATTCAAAGAGTATATTGGGAATACAAATACCCTCATTTCTTGCTACTGCCATATAGTGCCAGTTTCTGACTGGGAATTCAAAGAATATATTGGGGTTACGTGCACCCACAATTTTTACTACTGGTATACAGTGCCATTGTCTGACTGGGAATTCAAAGAGTATATTGGGAATACAAATACCCTCATTTCTTGCTACTGCCATATAGTGCCAGTTTCTGACTGGGAATTCAAAGAATATATTGGGGTTACGTGCACCCACAATTTTTACTACTGGTATACAGTGCCATTGTCTGACTGGGAATTCAAAGAGTATATTGGGAATACAAATACCCTCATTTCTTGCTACTGCCATATAGTGCCAGTTTCTGACTGGGAATTCAAAGAATATATTGGGGTTACGTGCACCCACAATTTTTACTACTGGTATACAGTGCCATTGTCTGACTGGGAATTCAAAGAGTATATTGGGAATACAAATACCCTCATTTCTTGCTACTGCCATATAGTGCCAGTTTCTGACTGGGAATTCAAAGAATATATTGGGGTTACGTGCACCCACAATTTTTACTACTGGTATACAGTGCCATTGTCTGACTGGGAATTCAAAGAGTATATTGGGAATACAAATACCCTCATTTCTTGCTACTGCCATATAGTGCCAGTTTCTGACTGGGAATTCAAAGAATATATTGGGGTTACGTGCACCCACAATTTTTACTACTGGTATACAGTGCCAATTTCTAACTAGGAATTCAAAATGCGCAAGGCTCCCGGAAAGGGACGTGGACGAGGCCGTGGGCGAGGTCGGGGGAATGGTTCTGGGGAGCAAGGTAGCAGTGAAGCCACAGGGCGTCCCGTGCCTACTCCTGTGGGGCAGCAAGCATTGCGCCACTCCACAGTGCCAGGGTTGCTTGCCACATTAACTAAACTGCAGGGTACAAACCTTAGTAGGCCCGAGAACAAGGAACAGGTCTTGCAATGGCTGTCAGAGAACGCTTACAGCACATTGTCCAGCAGCCAGTCAGACTCTGCCTCCTCTCCTCCTATTACCCAACAGTCTTGTCTTCCTTCCTCCCAAAATTCCGAAGCTTTACAGAACAATAACCCAAACTGTCCCTGCTCCCCAGAGCTGTTCTCCGCTCCTTTCATTGTCCCTCAACCTGCCTCTCCACGTCACGATTCCACGAACCTAACAGAGGAGCATCTGTGTCCAGATGCTCAAACACTAGAGTCTCCTCCATCTCCGTTCGATTTGGTGGTGGATGACCAGCAACCCACCCTCATCGACGATGATGTGACGCAGTTGCCGTCAGGGCATCCAGTTGACCGGCGCATTGTGCGGGAGGAGGAGATGAGACAGGAGTTGGAAGAGGAAGTGGTGGATGATGAGGACACTGACCCGACCTGGACAGGGGGGATGTCAAGCGGGGAAAGTAGTGTGGATGTTGAGGCAGGTGCAGCACCAAAAAGGGTAGCTAGAGGCAGAGGCAGAGGTCAGCAGCTTAGGCGAAGCCAGGCCACACCCGGAATCTCCCAAGATGTTCCAGTTCGTACCCAGCCCCGAAAAACTCCCACCTCGAGGGCACGTTTCTCGAAGGTGTGGAGTTTTTTCAAGGAATGCGCCGAGGACAGATATAGTGTTGTCTGCACAATTTGCCTCTCGAAATTGATTAGGGGCTCTGAGAAGAGCAACCTGTCCACCACTTCAATGCGCCGTCATTTGGAATCCAAGCACTGGAATCAGTGGCAGGCAGCAACGGCAGGACAAAGGCCGCCTGCCGTTCACGCCACTGCCACTGCCTCTGCCTCTGCCACTGCCACTGCTGACTGTGCTGGCGATGCACTCCAGAGGACGAGCCAGGACACCACTTCATCTGCCTCCGCCACTTTGTTGACTTCTACCTCATCCTCCCCTGGTCCTGTCTTATCTCCTTCTCCTGCACCATCAAAGGCACCATCAGGCGTTTCTTTACAACAACCCACCATCTCTCAGACATTGGAGCGGCGGCAGAAATACACTGCTAACCACCCACACGCGCAAGCCTTGAACGCCAACATCGCTAAACTGCTGGCCCAGGAGATGTTGGCGTTCCGGCTTGTTGAAACTCCCGCCTTCCTGGACCTGATGGCAACTGCGGCACCTCGCTATGCCGTCCCTAGCCGTCACTACTTCTCCCGGTGTGCCGTCCCCGCCTTGCACCAGCACGTGTCACTCAACATCAGGCGGGCCCTTAGTTCCGCGCTTTGCACAAAGGTCCACTTGACCACCGACGCGTGGACAAGTGCATGCGGACAGGGACGCTACATTTCACTGACGGCACACTGGGTGAATGTAGTTGAGGCTGGGACTGCTTCCCAAACTGGCCCGGTGTACCTCGTCTCCCCGCCTAACATTCCTGGCAGGGACACGAGAAGAACACCCCCCTCCTCCTCCTCCTCTACCGCCTCCTCCTCCGCCACCGCCTCCTCCTCCGCCACCGCCTCCTCCTCCGCTGTTAGATTGACCCCAGCTACGAGTTGGAAACGTTGCAGCACTGGCGTTGGTAGACGTCAGCAGGCTGTGCTGAAGCTGATCAGCTTGGGGGACAGACAGCACACTGCCTCCGAGGTGAGGGATGCCCTCCTCGATGAGACGGCAATATGGTTTGAGCCGCTGCACCTGGGCCCAGGCATGGTCGTTTGTGATAACGGCCGGAACCTGGTAGCAGCTCTGGAGCTTGCCGGACTCCAACATGTTCCATGCCTGGCCCACGTCTTCAACCTAGTGGTGCAACGTTTCCTAAAGAGCTACCCCAATGTTCCAGAGCTACTGGTGAAAGTGCGGCGCATGTGCGCCCACTTTCGCAAGTCGACAGTAGCCGCTGCTAGCTTAAAATCTCTCCAGCAACGCCTGCATGTGCCACAACACCGGCTTTTGTGCGACGTCCCCACACGCTGGAACTCAACGTTTCAGATGTTGAATAGAGTGGTTGAGCAGCAGAGACCTTTGATGGAATACCAGCTACAAAACCCTAGGGTGCCACAAAGTCAGCTGCCTCAGTTTCACATCCATGAGTGGCCATGGATGAGAGACCTTTGTGACATCCTACGGGTCTTTGAGGAGTCCACAAGGAGGGTGAGCTCTGAGGATGCGATGGTGAGCCTTACAATCCCGCTCTTGTGTGTTCTGAGAGAATCCCTGATTGACATCAGGGATAACTCAGATCACACAGAGGAGTTAGGGATAGCATCCGATCCGTCACAGCTGGAGAGTAGGTCCACACATCTGTCCGCTTCACTGCGTTTAATGGAGGAGGAGGAGGAGGAGGAGGAGGAAGAAGAGTTGTCCGATGATGTGATGGTGATACAGGAGGCTTCCGGGCAACTTCGAATCGTCCCATTGTTGCAGCGCGGATGGGTAGACATGGAGGATGAGGAGGAAATGGAGATTGAACTTTCCGGTGGGGCCAGAGGAGTCATGCCAACTAACACTGTGGCAGACATGGCTGAGTTCATGTTGGGGTGCTTTACAACCGACAAGCGTATTGTCAAAATCATGGAGGACAACCAGTACTGGATCTTTGCTATCCTTGACCCCCGGTATAAAAACAACATCTCGTCTTTTATTCCGGTAGAGGGGAGGGCCAATCGCATCAATGCTTGCCACAGGCAATTGGTGCAGAATATGATGGAGATGTTTCCAGCATGTGACGTTGGCGGCAGGGAGGGCAGTTCCTCCAGTAGGCAACCAAGTTCTCACCGGTCCACACAAACGAGGGGCACACTGTCTAAGGTCTGGGACACCTTGATGGCACCCCCTCGCCAAAGTGCCGCCACGGAGGGTCCTAGTGTCACCAGGCGTGAGAAGTATAGGCGCATGTTGCGGGAATACCTTTCCGACCACAGCCCTGTCCTCTCCGACCCCTCTGCGCCCTACACGTATTGGGTGTCGAAGTTGGACCTGTGGCTTGAACTTGCCCTATATGCCTTGGAGGTGCTGTCCTGTCCTGCCGCCAGCGTCCTATCTGAGAGGGTGTTCAGTGCAGCCGGTGGCATCATCACTGACAAGCGCACCCGTCTGTCAGCTGAGAGTGCCGACCGGCTCACTTTGATAAAAATGAACCACCACTGGATAGAGCCTTCATTTTTGTGCCCACCTGTGTAAAGCACCCCAACATGAAACTCCATGTCTGTACTCAACCTCTCCAATTCCTCCGCATCCTCATACTCATCCACCATAAGCGTTGCACAATTCTGCTAATACTAGGCTCCCTCCAACATGATTTCCCCCAACTCTGCTGGTTAGAGGCTCCCTCCACCCTGATTTCCACCAACTCTGCTGGTTAGAGGCTCCCTCCACCCTGCTTTCCCACAACTCTGCTGGTTAGAGGCTCCTTCCACCATGAATTTGCCCAAACTGGGCTGTTTAGAGGCTCCCTCCACCATGAATTGGTCCAAACTGGGTTTTTTAGAGGCTCCCTCCACCATGAATTGGTCCAAACTGGGCTGGTTAGAGGCTCCCTCCACCATGAATTGGTCCAAACTGGGCTGGTTAGAGGCTCCCTCCACCATGAATTTGCCCAAACTGGGCTGGTTAGAGGCTCCCTCCACAATTAATTGGTCCAAACTGGGGTTTTTAGAGGCTCCCTCCACCATGAATTGGTCCAAACTGGGTTTTTTAGAGGCTCCCTCCACCATGAATTTGCCCAAACTGGGCTGTTTAGAGGCTCCCTCCACCATGAATTGGTCCAAACTGGGCTGGTTAGAGGCTCCCTCCACCATGAATTTCCCAAAACTTGGCTGTTTAGAGGCTCCCTCCACCATTAATTGGTCCAAACTGGGCTGGTTAGAGGCTCCCTCCACCATGAATTTGCCCAAACTGGGGTGGTTAGAGGCTCCCTCCACCATTAATTGGTCCAAACTGGGCTGGTTAGAGGCTCCCTCCACAATTAATTGGTCCAAACTGGGCTAATTAGAGGCTCCCTCCACCATGAATTGGTCCAAACTGGGTTTTTTAGAGGCTCCCTCCACCATGAATTTGCCCAAACTGGGCTGTTTAGAGGCTCCCTCCACCATGAATTGGTCCAAACTGGGCTGGTTAGAGGCTCCCTCCACCATGAATTGGTCCAAACTGGGCTGGTTAGAGGCTCCCTCCACCATGAATTTCCCAAAACTTGGCTGTTTAGAGGCTCCCTCCACCATTAATTGGTCCAAACTGGGCTGGTTAGAGGCTCCCTCCACCATGAATTTGCCCAAACTGGGCTGTTTAGAGGCTCCCTCCACCATGAATTTGCCCAAACTGGGCTGGTTAGAGGCTCCCTCCACCATGAATTGGTCCAAACTGGGCTGGTTAGAGGCTCCCTCCACCATGAATTGGTCCAAACTGGGCTGGTTAGAGGCTCCCTCCACCATGAATTTCCCAAAACTTGGCTGTTTAGAGGCTCCCTCCACCATTAATTGGTCCAAACTGGGCTGGTTAGAGGCTCCCTCCACCATGAATTTGCCCAAACTGGGCTGTTTAGAGGCTCCCTCCACCATGAATTTGCCCAAACTGGGCTGGTTAGAGGCTCCCTCCACCATGAATTGGTCCAAACTGGGCTGGTTAGAGGCTCCCTCCACCATGAATTTGCCCAAACTGGGCTGTTTAGAGGCTCCCTCCACCATGAATTTGCCCAAACTGGGCTGGTTAGAGGCTCCCTCCACCATGAATTGGTCCAAACTGGGCTGGTTAGAGGCTCCCTCCACCATGAATTTGCCCAAACTGGGCTGTTTAGAGGCTCCCTCCACCATGAATTTGCCCAAACTGGGCTGGTTAGAGGCTCCCTCCACCATGAATTGGTCCAAACGGGTTTTTAGAGGCTCCCTTCACCATGAATTGGTCCAAACTTGGCTGTTTAGAGGCTCCCTCCACCATGAATTGGTCCAAACTGGGGTGGTTAGAGGCTCCCTCCACCATGAATTTGCCCAAACTGGGCTGTTTAGAGGCTCCCTCCACCATGAATTGGTCCAAACTGGGTTTTTTAGAGGCTCCCTCCACCATGAATTGGTCCAAACTGGGCTGGTTAGAGGCTCCCTCCACCATGAATTGGTCCAAACTGGGGTGGTTAGAGGCTCCCTCCACCATTAATTGGTCCAAACTGGGCTGGTTAGAGGCTCCCTCCACCATTAATTGGTCCAAACTGGGCTGGTTAGAGGCTCCCTCCACCATGAATTTGCCCAAACTGGGCTGGTTAGAGGCTCCCTCCACCATGAATTGGTCCAAACTGGGGTTTTTAGAGGCTCCCTCCACCATGAATTGGTCCAAACTGGGGTTTTTAGAGTCTCCCTCCACCATGAATTGGTCCAAACTGGGGTTTTTAGAGGCTCCCTCCACCATGAATTTGCCCAAACTCTGCTGGTTAGAGGCTCAATCCACCCTGATTTTCAAAACAAATGTTGGTGCCAACCTCAACTTACTACAAGGGCCAAATTCACTGCTGGTGACAAGCTCTCCTCACTGCAAGTGCCAAATACACATGTTTCAAGGTGTTTTCCTACTGTCAGAGAGGTGGTATTGAGTGTGTAAAGTGTGTAGTTGTTAGGCTGTGATGTTGGGGTAATAGAGGGTCTTTGGTGTGTTAGATGCCCCCAGACATGCTTCCCCTGCTGTCCCAGTGTGATTCCAGAGGTGTTGGCATCATTTCCTGGGGTGTCATAGTGGACTTGGTGACCCTCCAGACACGGATTTGGGTTTCCCCCTTAACGAGTATCTGTTCCCCATAGACTATAATGGGGTTCGAAACCCGTTCGAACACACGAACATTGAGCGGCTGTTCGAATCGAATTTCGAACCTCGAACATTTTAGTGTTCGCTCATCTCTAGTAAAGGCCTTTGTCATAGCATTTTGTTTTGATTTTCTTCTTCCACAAGGTATTCTTCTTCCAGCAATGTTACAAGTAGAAGATATAAAACTGTTCTCTGAGATGTCAGGAGGCAAGTAAGATGAATGTGGCGTAGTGGACATTGGAGGTATTTCACACTTGTTATTCTGTCCACATGCCGGCATTACCCTCAGTAGAGTTATATGGTAGAGCGGGCATGTGTCTGTGGGGGATGAGGCACAATAATAATGACACAATGTCACCATACCGTATACTGAGGATGTGTCCATGTATGAGAGCGACTGATAGCTCTACCTCTAAATAATACTGTATCTCTGCTTCACAGTGCATGTGTATATACACCTTGTAACCTCACATATATATACTCCTATCTATCTCCTATCTATCGATCTATCTATCTATCTATCTATCTATCTATCTATCTATCATCTATCTATCTATCTCCTATCTATCTATCTATCTATCTATCAATCTCCTATCTATCTATCTATCTATCTATCTATCTATCTATCTATCTCCTATCTATCTATCTATCTATCTATCTATCTATCTATCAATCTCCTATCTATCTATCTATCTATCTATCTATCTCCTATCTATCTATCTATCTATCTATCTATCTATCAATCTCCTATCTATCTATCTATCTATCTATCTATCTATCTATCTCCTATCTATCTATCTATCTATCTATCTATCTATCTATCTATCTATCCAGCTATCTCCTATCTATCTATCTATCTATCTATCTATCTATCTATCTATCTATCATCTCCTATCTATCTATCTATCTATCTATCTATCTATCTATCTATCAATCTCCTATCTATCTATCTATCTATCTATCTATCTATCTCCTATCTATCTATCTATCTATCTATCTATCTATCTATCTATCATCTCCTATCTATCTCCTATCTATCTATCTATCTATCTATCTATCTATCTATCTATCTATCTATCTTCTATCTATCTATCTATCTATCTATCTATCTCCTATCTATCTATCTATCTATCTATCTATCTTCTATCTATCTATCTATCTATCTATCCCATATCTATCTATCTATCTATCTATCTATCTATCTCCTATCTATCTATCTATCTATCTATCTATCTATCTATCTATCTCATATCTATCTATCTATCTATCTATCTATCTATCTCATATCTATGTATCTATCTATCTATCTATCTATCTATCTATCTATCTATCTATCTCCTATCTATCTATCTATCTATCTATCTATCTATCTTCTATCTATCTATCTATCTATCTATCTATCTATCTATCTATCTCCTATCTATCTATCTATCTATCTATCTATCTATCTATCTATCTCCTATCTATCTATCTATCTATCTATCTATCTCATATCTATCTATCTATCTATCTATCTATCTATCTATCTATATCCTATCTATCTATCTATCTATCTATCTCATATCTATCTATCTATCTATCTATCTATCTATCTATCTATCTATCTATCTATATCCTATCTATCTATCTATCTATCTATCTATCTATCTATCTATCTCATATCTATCTATCTATCTATCTATCTATCTATCTATCTATCTATCTATCTATCTATCTATCTATCTTGAGTTACCTACTATTTATAGCTGATATAATATCTTCTCTTCCACACCATACTTGTATCTCACTAACGCTGCGGTTTTGTAGATCTTGGAGTTCCTCGGTATTTGTATTCTATATAATTAGCAGATTTCCATTTGATAACAAAAGGTCAGAGGTCGGAGACTTAGCACATAAATAAATTAATTATCTCCTGCTTAAAATCCATAGTTCAGAAGTGAGACGTCTGGTAAGACGGAAGGTTATTTACTATGTAGAAGATGTTGTCAGGTATTGGCCGTGTTCCATTAGCTGTATACCGTACGTCACCTATACACACATAATACCGCCAGAACTAACAAGTACTGTATATGGCAACAGATAATAGTAAACCTGCAAAGAAAACCTTAAAGGAAAGACATTGGGATATTCTGAGGTCATATAAAGCAATGAGGACTGGCAGAACAGAAGAGGAGCAGCAGGGAGGAGAAAAAGTGTTATTATATTAGCAAATATCTTCTTCTAGGAATATTTTTGGACATCCCCAGGACATTTAGAATTAGTAAAGAGGAGAGGAAAAAAGAAGGAAGAGGTGAAAGAATAAATTTACATTCACTCTTCATAGGAACAGAACAAGAACATAAATGATGGGAATAGGGGAACCATATATGATGAACATCAATGGTACCCAAAAAACCCCATTGACCAATGGACCCAATGGCGCCCATTATGCTTCAGCCTAATCACAGGTGTAACAGGAGAAGGCGATGAAGGAATACAACAATGTAAAGGATGAAGATTATAATCTGGAATGGAGAATATGTGATCTGGGAACATTTCCAGCTTCATTATGGGGTCAAGCAGGTTGAGATCCGATGGGCTACCATTGATGGAGGAAGGGTCTTTGCCTACTACTGGATAAAATACATTTGTCTAACGGTGCCCATACACATACGATCAAAATCAGCCCGGGTCTTATCTATATGGGGTTGTGCCAATTCTGCCCTGATAGATAAAGGTGGAGAGAAAAAGGATTGAGCCTATTGAATGTCAACATGTCCAATCTTTTACCGAGACAGGAGATAAACCAATATTAGAGCTCTCCTTTTTGACAATATCTGCATGCTCGGCTGAACCTAGTGTGCATGTATTGGAAGAAGATAGGAGGAATCAACCCAATGTGTATTTGGCCAAGAACTATTGAAAGTGTGTGGCCAATTTACTGGATTTACCCTGACCCGCTGGGTGCCATGTAACTGAGTAGATTATCTTGCACGGTAGGATAAATGTGGAGATCCAATTTTCTTTTCTATTTCTCTAAATAAAGAAACCCTATAAAAGGGAGATTAATATTTTATGAGGCAAAAAGATGTTTCAGCATGTAGAAGAGCAGCTGAGGTCTGAGCCAATGTCAGGTCCCTGCACCTACTACTTGTGTCCAGGGCCGCATTATGCACAAGGCGCGCGGTGCTCCTGCACTGCACCTAGGGCAGTGGGATCCTGCTGTAAGTCATCCCAGATCCAATGAGGTGGTCCTGGACCAGTGGAAGGAGACAACCCCATGGATACCGAGCTAGGTGGGTATTTTTTATTTAATTGATATGAATTGGGGCATAATATTGTGTGGGCTCCACTAAAGGGGCATGTTACTGCATGGGGAGAACTAAGGAGGTTTTATATTTTGGGGGGGCCGCCAAGGGGGCTACTGAGGAGCATTGTAATATGTGTGGGGGAAACTAATGAGCCAGTGGCATAACTAAAGTCTTGTGGGCCCCGGTGCAATCTTTTGTCTGGGGCCCCCTACCTCATCCCTACAGAGAATTCCTGATAGTGATGGTTACGGGCGCTAAGGAGTTTAATCCACCTTAGTGTGGTTAGGGGAATCTGAGGGTCTCCTTGGCTTATGGGCCAGATGGAAGCTGCAATCTCAATACTGATGCCAATGCTTATGGGCCCCCTAAGGCTCCTGGGTCCCAGTGTGACTGTAACCTCTGCACCTCTCTAATAAACCATTATACTGTGTGTGGACCTACTAAGGAGGCATTATACTGTGTGGAAACCAGTGAGGGGGGCATTATACTGTGTGGAAGCCAGTAAGGGGGCATTATACTGTATAGAAGCCAGTGAGGGGGCATTATACTGTATAGAAGCCAGTGAGGGGGCATTATTCTGTGCAAGAGTCATTAAGGAGGCATTATAATCCCCCCAGTGGAGCTAAAAGGGCTTTTTGTAAGACTCTACACACCTGAGAAGGTGGCCTCTCCTCAAGTAGTGACATTATCCCCATAACCTGGGGAGAACTAAGGGAGCATTAACCTGTGTATGGAGTGAACTAAGAAGCATTATAATTTATGGGAGCCAGTAAGGGAGCATTATACTGTGTGGGGGCCACTAAAGGCGCATTATAACTGTGGACGGCACTACAAGGACATTGTTTTACGTGGGAAGAACTAAGGAGGCATTATACTGAGAGGGACCACCATTGGGGTATTGTAAAAGCGAGCATTATACTCATTATATTGACTAGTTGCACTTCAGGGCATTATACTATGTGGGGGAAAATAAGGAGACATTACCTCTTTGTGTTATTACTGTTTGGGATGGCGTCTAAGGAAACATGCACATGTTTAGGGACACTTGTCAGAGTTGTTCCTCTTTTGTCTTCTAAAAGTCAGGGGGTAAGCCTAACCGGCAGGAGGTGGTGGTGATCGGGGTGTCCACCTATAAAACCTTTGCATTGGATCCACCAATGTATGTACTACTCATATACGCTGAGCTCCTGAGCTCCCTCTAGTGGACACCAAAAGCAGTCAACTTTATAAAACCCTTAGTCTAAGCAGAGTATTTGGTACTTTGTATTAGAAATACATTAAGCTGTAATAAGAAAATAATCCAAAAATTTGCTCTAAGAATTACAAAGTGATAAAAAGAGTCATTTTTTCTAGTACTACTATATATCAATATTTAGTGGGTTTTTTTTCCTGCTCCTTCCTAGACGTCTTCAACCACAATTGCTAAAACTTACAAATTAACCAACCTGTTTTCTATGTGTCAAGTGTTCGCGGGTAAATAATCATTTCAACTCTTTGTGTTTCGTCTTTAACGTGGAAAAAAAATGATTCTCCAAATAAGCATTTTGACGTCGGCTGATATTAATGATTATCCTTGTGCCTGATTAGACTTGGCAGGTAAAAATCTGACAATAAAGCTGAGAGTGTGGGAGTATTCAGACTCGGAGATAGCAGCTGCTATTTAGGAGCTATTAAAATTATTTTCTTTAAAACAAACATGTATTTTGCATTCTGATGAGTGGCGCAGGAAATGTGATGTATCACAGCCCATGTTTTATTAATGGCACTGGCTGCAAATTAAAATCTGTTTATCCCGCAAAGGCCAATTTGCAAGGTACATTGTTACGAAGAGACGCGGAATATTAGAGGTTCTAAAAACAAGATTTGGGGGGTTTGTGTAGTAATGATCCAACTAATATTATAAATGTGAAAGTTTGCGTTTTTGTGACGCTCATTATATGGTGACCCAGCGAGCTGCTGAGATGCTGGAACAATCACAGGCACAGTGCGAGAAACAAGTTCAGTGGCAGGCCAGCTTGAGAGCTGCCAAAACACCGCAGCAGGCGGATCATCAGTGCCAACAACGCGCTCATTATATGGCGTCCCAGCGAGCTGCTGAGATACCGGAACAATCACGGGCATGGCGTGAGGAACAAGTTCAGTGGCAGGCCAGCTTAACAGCTGCCAAAACGCCGAAGCAGGCAAACCATCTACCACAGCAATTTGCTGTATATAGATTGATCATTGACGCCAACAACCCACAGACGAAGTCGCGGGCAGAGGTTAGTATAATTAATAAAAATAGTTAAAGATTTCTAACAGTCTTAAAGGGATTGTCCATCATTTGATAACTTCATAGTAGTGAATGGAGTGCTGGTCACAAGTTAGGAAGAATGGAGGGGAACTTTTGGTCCCGCGTTTTCCCGATCCACTGGTGATGAGACACATCTCACCTGTCCACGAGCCATGACAGATATTGCAGCTTAAGAGGAAAAGGGGACCAAAGGTCCGTTGAGGGAGAACCGCGCACACTGGTATGTTTAAGAAGATGGTAAACCAGGGTCCAATCACATAGGGTTTATTGGGTAGTTAAAAATACAGCATATAGCACGACGCGTTTCGGGCCTTACACTGGCCCTTTCTCAAGTGCAAAAAACGAGAGCAGGTCCCGTCAGGTCAGATATTGCAGCTTAGACCAGGACACCAAAAACCACGTCATCTTCAAGTGTATGAGATTCGAGCAAACCCCATCCCGTTTGAGGGTTGGTTGCCCGCTGTTATCTCCTAATGTCTTGTGCTTTCTGCTTCTTAGCTTTGCTCCATTAGGACACATTCATGAATATTGACTCCATCCCATCTATAGTGTATACTGGCGTCTACGATAAGAGGTTCACCAGCCTCAATTTTTCCCCCCCTGGACAACTTTGCTTAAGATTATGCACTTATTAAAAGAAGAAAAAATATTATTAAGATTCTCATTAAGATGGCACTGAATCTGAATACGTTAGCAATGTTTTAGGAGAGTTGTAAAATGACAATAGACAAAACAGGCTCAGTGTAAAAAAAAAAAAAAAATCGACATTTTCACTTAAAATAGGTTTCCACCTTAGACATGTATGACACATCCACCTATCATATCCATGTATCAACCTGAAACCAACCTGGTGGCTGCGTCTAGGTACCCGAGCCTCTACCTGGGTTACAAGCCCTGACTTTGACCTATATTCTGACCCATCAATGCCACAAACCAGGGACCCTGCAACCACGGGTCAGCTGTCACTAGCCTCGGGACTACTCCTAGCGGTAGTGACCTAGGGTGGATACTAAGGGGCCACTTAGACAACACCTTCAGGAGTAGCCCAAAGGCAAACCGATCTAGTGACACAGTGGGTCAAACCCAGTGTGTTGGTAAGAGGAGTATGACTTCTGTTAATATTTTGTAATATTCTACATATTTTTTATCTACATGTGTTGCATTTGGAACGTCCCAGCACATGGCATGGGTGTGGCTGTCAGGGGTTAATTCACTCCATCTCGCACTCAACCTTCTCTCAGGCTGCAAATTGAGCATAAATTGCACCCCAACACAGTACCCACACCCCAAATACACACTGCCACCACTACTGACCCGCCAGGCTCAGCAGAATCCTCGCTCACAGATGCAGACACACTGCAAAAGGGTAATAGGATCATAGAGGAAACATGAAGTACCATTACATTTAACACTTAAAGGGATCAGTGTTATATATATATATATATATATATATATATATATATATATATATATATATATCAAAGGACAACAAACACGATAACAAACAAGCATAACAGTTGTTAAAAAAATAAAAGGAGAATTGATAGAAGAACCTTATCTTTGGAGTCCTGTTGTTTCCAGGAAGCAGGAGCCTGTTCACTGGCTTCCAAGGTGTGACACAACCTCCAAAATACCCCAGTTCTTTGTAAAGCGAAGCTCCTGGCTTTTGCTTAGCCATGCCAGCTGCCAGAGTGTTCCTCCTCATCCTACTTTCTGAGGTGGGAGATGACCTAATTCTTTGGTCCCTGGGAAAGTTGGGGTATGAACTGTTCTATCTCCACCTTGGAAAGCTGTATCCCTGTTGGCCTCTGAGGTTAATTCCGGTCATGATCCCACCTCTTTTAAGCCTGAATGAGCCTGGCAGAGAGTTGTTAAGCCATAATCCCAGCCTGGTTTGTATTACTTCAAAGGGCATGCTTCCAGGCCGGGTAATAACATGGCATTCATTATAACATGGAAAAACTGGAAACAAAACCTGATGACATGGGGCTAAAGTGCTAAGGGCATGAATATATTTGTAAAGTTGTGTTCTCACACATTGGATGCCACACTATGGATACATTGGAAAATTGGGAAATGCCCTCCATTCACCCATATTATTTTGGCCTCTTTCTCTGTGGTGTGAGCCAGCATCCCCTTTTAGAACTATATAGGAAATGACACCAGGCTTCACTTTCCACCCCAAAAACATATACCACTGTATACAATATATTGGAGGCATACATGAGAGGCATACAGTGCATTGGGGAATACTTTCGACAGAGACTTCTCCAGAAGATAGGCATGATGGTGTGTTGTGTCATATCCCCACTGTTTCCTGTGATCTTTGTTTTATGTACATGTATCTCGTTTGTTGTCTGCAACTTTGTACAGGGGATAATCGTACACATCAGGGAGAGTGTGTGCCTACATAGGCAGTACGGAGACTTACAAGTCATTCCTGCTCCGCTAGGGATTCTGGGTAAAATATATGCAAATCTATTCTCCAGGATGTAATTAGGAGAACAGTGCACTCTGTACGCTGCCCTCTAGAGGGCAGCATCCTTAACATCATGAATGACAGTTAAAAAGTCTATTATCATGATGCGGATTTAATTGCCAAATTAGTGTTTCTATTTCAAAAGGAACATATTCCCAGCTATGGACAGTGCTGTTTCGGCCTATTGGGCCTCCTCAGCATAGCGTAGGGATGCAGCGCTGTCCATAGCTGGGAATCTGTTCCTTTTGGAATAGAAATACTAATTTGGCAAATAAATCCGCATCATGACAGTAGGCTTATTAACTGAGTCATGCATGATGTTAAGGAGGCTGCCCTCTAGGGGGCGGCATACAGAGTGCACTGTTCTTACATCCTGGAGAATAGATTTGCATATTTTTTACCCTGCAACTTTGTAGTAATGTGTGTTATCCATGTCCTACACCAGGAGCTGAGCACAAAGGGGGAAGATAATGGAATCAGTATTGCATATCCTTAGCTGAATATTATATGGGTCCCTTGTAAGGAGCACCCGTGGAGATCCATCATTTGTGCCAGGTCTGCTGAAGATATCCTGTGCAGGTTTCACTTTCTTTTCTTGTCTATAGAGCCTGTCTGGTCACCCCTCTCAGGGATATAAGAAGGTCCCCAGGAGAAAGTTGGTGAGTCAGATACTTATCCCCTGTCAGGCTGCTCAGCACCCAAAGGGAGACAGAGAGTTAGCTCTACCTGAGTTGAGGCCATCATCTGGTCGCTGAAAAAGAACCCCTCCCTGACAAGAGGATAGCAAGGGTAAGGAAAAAATAAGCTTTGCTTCTGGAAATGTAGTAGTAAAATCAAGTGAAACCTCCAAAGAATCCTATTAAAGACAATCAGCAACATTTTTTGGGATTCATACAACCCATCTTTTTATCTGATACTGATACAGTAAGTAAAGTAGACAGTAAGAATCTGACCCTAGGATAAGATAAGATAATCCTTTAATAGCTTCACCATGGGGAAATTCAGTGTGCTACAGCAGCATGGATAATACAGTAATATTACAAGAAAGAACACATACAAGCTCTTAGCAGATAGAAAAGATGCTAGAAGTCATAGCAAATAAGAAGAAAAGAAGACTTCAGGATCATTTAGTTCTCTGTGTGGAGTGATCTTCGCTTAGCCTGATGTTGATTATACAGCCTGACCACAGTTGGGAGGAAGGATCTCCGATAGCTCCTTCTCACACTTGGGGTGAAGCAGTCGGTCACTCACAGTACTGCTCAGTGCTATCACGGTCTCATACATGGGGTGGGATTTGTTCTCCCGCATGGAGGTCACCACAGACAGTATCCTTCTGTCACCCACCACCTGTACAGGGTCCATGGGGCTTCCCAGGACAGAACTGGCCCTTCTAACCAGCCTGTAAGTCTATTTCTGTCCCTGGCTGGTATGCTACTCCCCCAGCAGGCCACTCCGAAGAAGATGTCTGATGTTACCACAGAGTTGAAAAAAACCCCTAAGGAGTGCCCCCTGGATCCCAAAGGCCCTCAGCCTTATGATCAGGTAGAACCTTTTTGAGGAGCCAGGAGTGGATTCAGCAGATGGTAGAAGAATAAGTACTTCTATATATTTCCCATTCCTTTTGTAGCCACTCCTAGGTTTGACTCAATCTGCAACAAAAGAAGCTGTGTTTCCTCAATGTGTTTCCTCAGCCTAAAACCTACAGAAGTAGAGGTGAGCATGGCTTTGAAGGTGTAGAACCTAATGTGTTGGTGTTCCAAGCATTAGGGGACAGCGATCTTCTTGATATCTTTCATTTTCCCATTACTCAACTCATAACCTAATCAGAAGACATTAAATCAAGTGATCGATAAGGAGTCTGAAGAGTAAATCCTCAAGATTCTGGTCTTAGTATGACAAGGACACAGATTTGCATATTTTTTTACCCATAATCCCTAGCGGAGCAGAAATGGCTTGTAAGTCTCCGTACGCCTGTGTAAGTGCACACTCTCCCTAATGAGTATGATTATCCCCTGACGCTAGGTTCACACCTGCGTTCACGGTCTCCGTTCTATGGTTTCCGTCTTCTGCATGCCAGAAGACGGAAACCATAGACCGGCTCCGGCCGTGCGCGGCGGTGAGCGTTTTAGGCTCTCCGCCGCGAAACCGGATTTTTTTTATCCGGACACAGAGTACTGCATGTCCGACTCTGTGTCCGGATTATAAAACCCGGTTTCGCGGCGGAGAGCGCAAAATGCTCACGGCCGCGCAGGGCCGGACAGCTTTCTCACCCATTCAAACGAATGGGTGAGAAAGTCTCCTTCAGGTTTCTGTCTCCTGCCTCTGTTTTAGGCAGGAAACGGAAACCTCAAGTACGGAGACCGGGCCGCAGATGTGAACGAGCCCTTACCCTGGTCTATAGTCTCTCACTCTGCCAAGCTAGTATCCCTGCACTATGCTGAGGAGGTCCAAAAGACCGAAACAGTGCTGTCTATAGCTGGGAATCTGTTCCTTTTGGAATAGAAATACTAGTTTAGCAATAATCTCCGCATTATGTTATTAGGCTCACCAAACGAGTCATGAATGATGTTAAGGGAGCAAACAGAGGCACTGTTCTCCTAATTACATCCTGGAGAACAGATTTGCATATTGTTTACCCATAATCCCTAGTGGAGCAGGAATGACTTGTAAGCCTCTGTACGCCTATGTAGGCGCACACTCTCCCTAATGAGTATGATTATCCCCTGATCAAGGACACAATAGGAGCTGAGTATAAAGATGGCCTGACCTAAAGATGCCCAAGAATAGACTACTCCAAGATCTCGATCGATCAGTCACTTTGACCAGCTGAGATCACCACCATTGGTTCTGAAGATCTAGCAGGATGGTTGGATTGCAAGAACATTCTCGTATCATCATCGAGTGAATATTTCTAAGTTTCTTGGCTATACGTTCTTCTAACATTAACCCAACTCTATCTGGCTACCATCAATATTCCATTACTGTGTTTTGCTTTCCGACGCGTTTCCCTTCCAGCCATGTTTCTGTAAATGTTCTAGCTGCTCGGGTTTTCTCTTTGATGCCACAGACTGCATTTTGTACAATGAGGATTGCAAACGTATACAGTAATTCGGAGTACACTGGATCTTGGGATAAGCTGATAACAAGATAAAACTAAGTCACTATTGCTCATTGTTACTGTCCTGCCTTGCCTCACGATCGCTCTTGGGTTGCTGGCAACTGAGCCCTAGAGATTATAGGCTTAGTTCATCGAGCAGTCTGGGCAATAAGGTAGATGGAGAAATTCTAAACACTATTGATATGATAAACAATATTTTTGTGGCGGCTCAGAACTCGATAAAAACATTACCTGTTATATTAGATCTTCAGATTGAAGGATGAAAGTCAATCCCTGTACAGCCGAACAGGGTAAATGATGTGTTTTCTTCCAATGCACGACGCAATTACATCATAAAAAAAATAGATTCATTTTCCCGTACCGCGGTGCGAGCGGAGTCACGAAGACATTGGTGTAAATTCTTGGCCTGTGCCTGTAAGCCCAATATTGAGCATATTACAGGCTATGGCTCTCTGTTCCTAGTAGCCTCCTAGATTAATGTCTACGCCGTACTGCAGTCGTGTTCACAAGCTGTATAATCATTGTCATAGGCAGTATGGTGCAAAAGTTTTAGGCAGAATGGAAGCATGCTGCTAAATAACAATGCTTTCAGAAAGAGATGGGTTAATCGATTATTTTTTGTCAATTAACAAAACGAAAAAATGAAATGTACCGTATTTTTCGGACTATAAGACGCACTTTTTTCCCCAAAATTTGGGGGGAAAAGAAGGGTGCGTCTTATAGTCTGAATGTAGCGCCTGGCATCCGCTGTAATAGAGAGGCGGATGCCGGCACGGGATAGACGCCGGCACAGGTGCCGGGGCCTGAGATATCGCTGCGTTCCTCTGCCCTGCATGAAGCCAGCAGCGGCAGGGGTGATGCTATTCCGCTCCTCCGTCCCCCCGCCGCTGGCTTCATGCAGGGCAGAGGAGCGCAGCGATGTCTCAGGCCCCGGCACCTGTGCTGGCGTCTATCCCTCGCCGGCATCCGCCTCTCTAGTACAGCGGATGCCGGGTCAGTATCGGTGGCCCCTTCTCCCCCGGGGCCGGTCCCCACCGGCCCCGTACCTGTAAAGTTGCAGGCCGGCTCCTGCGCGGCGATATCGCAGGAGCCAACCTGTTCGGGTGACAGCCGGGAGCCTAATGAGGCTCCCAGGCCTGTCACGGCTATATTAGTATTGCGGCTGGTCTCTATGACCAGCCGTAATACTAATAGACAGAATGTCCCATAGACGGCAATACAGTTGTGTAGGGGCCACTATGGGGGATAATACTTTGTGCAGGGGCTACTATGGGGGATAATACTGTGTGCAGGAGCCACTATGGGGGGGGGGGGGGGTAATACTGTGTGCAGGGGCTACTATGGGGGATAATACTGTGTGCAGGGACCACTATGGGGCATAATACTGTGTG
Source organism: Leptodactylus fuscus (assembly GCF_031893055.1). Classification (NCBI taxonomy): domain Eukaryota; kingdom Metazoa; phylum Chordata; class Amphibia; order Anura; family Leptodactylidae; genus Leptodactylus; species Leptodactylus fuscus. The sequence goes on from NC_134268.1 coordinate 22,716,699, forward strand.
CAGGGGCCACTATGGGGTATAATACTGTGTGCAGGGGCCACTATGGGGGATAATACTGTGTGCAGGGGCCACAATGGGGGATAATACTGTGTGCAGGGGCCACTATGGGGGATAATACTGTGTGCAGGGGCCACTATAGGGCATAATAGAGTGCGCAGGAATGAGTAGGAGGGGGGGGGGCATGTCAAAAGTTCGCCATGGGGCCCCGCCATTCCTAGTTACACCACTGGTAGGGAGGTTATTCCCGCCATCTTGGAGAACTAAGCTCAGATCTCCTGTAGTTGTAGGCTTGCTCCAATCTGTCTGTCTCTTCATGTCATCCCAGACAGACTGGATGATGCTGAGATCAGGGCTATATCTGTGGGGGCGTATCATCACTTCCAGGACTCCTCCTCCAAAGGGCAAAGGTCACACCAAATATTGATGGGATTTATATTTCTCTTTTCTTCATTCACTTCATTTTGTTAACCATTCTATTTCTGAAAGCAAGTGTAACTTCCATCATTTTATTTTATTGCTATTGTGTTGGGGGCGTTGTATATTTTTAGAATACACTTTATTAACCTATAAAACTTCCTTATAATAGAAAACAGGCTTTAAAGTTCCCGTTAGTAATGCTCTAACTAAGCATTGTCAGGAAGACTCTGTACTCAATGCGTCAGGTAGAGCTGAAGTATTTACCAAAGTGGGGGATGTTCACTTCAAATGACTGTATCTCCGATTGTATACCATCTAAAAAATTGGTTTTGGTATCAAAAGAAAGCTGAGATACCCCTTTGGTAAATGTTTAAGCTCGGGATATTTACAGTGCAAATTTGGACAGACTTTCCCTAGTAACAGCTCAGTTAGAGGAGAATTCTAGGCAGAATGTTACCACCTGTTTTATAATAAAAAGAAAGTTAGATAGGATAATAAAGTAGATTACAAAAATGGTCGTCCAACACACCCCAGCACAAGAGTGAAAAAAAAGGAGTGCAGTCCGACCCTAAACAATAACAACGTATCCATAATGATAAAACAACTTTTCGCAAGTGAATAGTATCAGTATTTATGAGACTGCTTTCCATTCCCCTACTGTCATCTAGTCGATTTTAATATTAACTGATACAACCCACATCCAGAAAGTGTATATGGATTAGCCACTTCATTCAAACATAGATGTCTATGGAGAAGGCAGTGGAAAAAAGGAGACCATTGTATGGAAGGAGTGAGAGAGCCACAGTGATAAGAATGAAGGGGGAGAGGGTCCCCTTCTTGTCTATTCTCAGAACTGCCATAGTGGTTCCATTGACAGGAACCTTTCCTCATTATGGCGGTGTGAAGGTGGTCAGGTGACTCCTGTTCTTGACATAGGTTTGGGTCCGAGAGGTGAGACTCGAACTTATTGGGATTTTATGTCATATCCTGTGAATATTCCAAAAATTGTCCAGATGGGAATGACCCATTAAGGTGTAATCAAATTTTATTAGAGAGATTTCAAAAGGAAATGACAAGAAAACAAAAACAAATGCAATAAAACAGAAAAAGGGGATGACATGCCCCGGCTACAGATGAAGAGGCCACGCAAGGCCATAATAAAGGCAAATGGCAGGGGAACCCCTGAGCAAGTAGGGCGTGAACTAAGAACCAGAACAAAAATTCAAAAAGAGAACTAGGGCGTAGCCTCAAGCTGACAATACAGGAGGGGGGACAAAACAAACAAACAGTACAAGACACATCCATAAGAGACAATAGGAGGAAAGGAGGACGTACAAACAGTAAACAAGGGAAGGAGGGGGGGGGGAGATCGCGGGCAAGGCCAGCTGAAAAAGAAAGATGGGACCCTGAAGAGTCCAAGAACACTCAGAGAAGGGGAATCAACTAAATAGGGCGGAAAACTCTGATGTCTCCTGGAACACCAATGGGAATGACCCATTAAAAAGGACATTCAACCCCTTCACCAATTTTTTCTCTAGCCCCCACCATTCCTGAGCAATAGTTTCAGCTCACCGTTGTGTAATCAGTTTCTCTACTACAAGGTGGGTAGTCCCTGACTGTCTACTGCAACCTGGGACCGCCCACCTGACAGTAAAGAACCTAATTAGCATATTTGGTGCAGAAATAAAAGCACTGATTGCTCAGGAACGGTGGGGGATAGAGAAAAAATTCCAACTGTGTTGAAATCAGCAGGAAGGCGGCTATTGAAGGATTCAAAGAACTGGAGATGGTGGTGTTGGTGAGAGGTCATCTTTAAGAGTGAATAAAATGAAAGTGTACAAGTAGGTCAAAAAAACAAGGCAAAATGATAAAGTGAGCAGGGGTCTGGACGCCTCTGTAGCATTGTCAATACATTTGTATTCACTTTGGTGACATTTGTAAGGAATCGACTTTGGCTACTGGTGACACGTCAACTGTAAGGTCACTAACACATCTGCAAACTAGCCAGCAAAAAGTGCTATGTGCTCCATGTATTATGTATAATCCTTTCATGATGACGGTACGAAGCTGTGAGACCTTGATGCCGATGTCCCTTTATGTTCTTTTCCGCTTGACTGTATCCCTTACAAACACCTCGCCGCTCCCCTGGGAATAACAGCTGACCTATATTGTGAACTTGCTGTTTTAGGACAAAAATAAGCGGAAACAAAGTTATAAAGGTATGAAAAAGATATTAAATGTGTGAAATGAGAATGGACTCGAAAAGAGAGTTGAGAAAAAAAATATATGTGAGAACTATTGTGTGACCTTCGGCCCTTCCCAAACTTTCAGAAAAAGTGGACAACTTATTTTTCATATTGAAACATTTCAGGAGGGACATGTCCCAATCCTGAAAGAAACCTGGGACTGAATGTTACCAGACTGTGTTACCTTTAGATTTTATCATCAGATCCTTTACATGAAGACCATCAATACAGTTAGTGCCGGACGAAAGGTCCATGGGCCCACCAGATACAATGATTCTGGTGGCCCACTAGGAAATAGACCATAAGACACTTCAAATTTAGACGTCTTCTACTTGACCATTGTTGTCTAAGATCCTGGGCCCAATGGAGGATACTCAGGTGGGCTTGTCCGACACAGAGTATAGTGATGTAAAAAGTTTAAAGAATTAGTTTTACGTTGGTCCAACCCATCAATTTCATCCTCTCCTCCAGGCCTGAGTAAGAGTCATGGAGTCAAGGCGAGTTTTGGACAGAGTCAGCTACTAACTCCAACTGTGAGGATCTTTGCAGCTTCTGTCTGACCATGGCTACCAGCCATTTATGAAGGAGCATGGTCAGACTTTGGAAAAATAAAGGTGTAGGAGTTTGAGGGTTTGGCCTCGCAACTCCACCAATGGTAGATGTAGAAGGAGATCCTTTCATTTTTGGGTTGGTAAGCTTATGTCAGAGGTTTTTGGCATCAATTTTTGTTTCCTGTTGCCTTTCAGACATTAGCTCGCTTGTCGGGTCACAATGTCCTACAGGGACACCATGACAGGCTGTAGTGCGTCTTGGCGGTTCCAAACCACTAAGAATGGTAGTACGGATGGTGAGCAGGACCAGACTCCTAATCCAAAATCTATCTGTTTGCAGGTTTACTGTCAATAAGAGGTCTACACCAAGGGCTCGGGTTGGGTTGGATCTGGGGAAGGTGATGTCAGCCTAAAGGGAACTATGGAGTAGTGATCAAAAGAAGGTGAGGCTGTTAGTGGATCCATTTGGGATTGTGATGTATCAACCTTGAGGACGATAAGGAAGAGCGGCAGTGTAGGACAGGTTGCCTGGAGATCTGGGAAATGTTCTAAATAATTCAGCTTCATGGCACAACACTAATTCAGTAACATGTTGTATCATGGGCAAACTCTTGTGAATGGATTTATACAAATAGTCAGACCTAATCAATTATTAAAAATAACAGTGTGAAAAAATACATAGTGGAGAATAGAGGGAATGTAATGCTTGGGGGTCAGAGAATATATCGGGATGTAGAACAACTACTTGATAGGTGGCACAGCTAGAAGTATGGGCAATAATTGAGCCTGTGTGAAGTAACATAGTTATTGTACAGGACTCCTGAAAAGTTAAATGAATGTTCTGGTTGAAGGGTTTTTTTTTTTATACTGTTAACTAGAGATGGAGGAAACTCTCAGGATTTGTTTTGTTTTGGATTTAATTGGTTCAGATCCAAGATTTGTTTCAGGTCGAACAAGTTTGGTACAAACAACACCTGAAAACATAGTGTAGAATACGGTCAGGGCTCCTAGGAACCTATCTATAAAACATAGTGTAGAATACGGTCAGGGCTCCTAGGAACCTATCTATAAAACATAGTGTAGAATACTGTCAGGGCTCCTAGGAACCTATCTATAATACATAGTGTATAACACTGTCAGGGCTCCTATGAACCTAGCTATAAAACAGGGTAGAACACTGTCAGGGTTCCTAGGAACCTATCTATAAAACATAGTGTAGAACACTGTCAGGGCTCCTAGGAACCTATCTATAAAACATAGGGTAGAACACTGTCAGGGCTCCTAGGAACCTATCTATAAAACATAGTGTAGAACACTGTCAGGGCTCCTAGGAACCTATCTATAAAACATAGTGTAGAACACTGTCAGGGCTCCTAGGAACCTATCTATAAAACATAGGGTAGAACACTGTCAGGACTCCTAGGAACCTATCTATAAAACATAGGGTAGAAGACTGTCAGGGCTCCTAGGAACCTATCTATAATACATAGTGTATGACACTGTCAGGGCTCCTAGGAACCTATCTATAAAACATAGTGTAGAACACTGTCAGGGCTCCTAGGAACCTATCTATAAAACATAGTGTAGAACACTGTCAGGACTCCTAGGAACCTATCTATAAAACATAGTGTAGAACACTGTCAGGGCTCCTAGGAACCTATCTATAAAACATAGTGTAGAACACTGTCAGGGCTCCTAGGAACCTATCTATAAAACATAGGGTAGAACAATGTCAGGACTCCTAGGAACCTATCTATAAAACATAGGGTAGAAGACTGTCAGGGCTCCTAGGAACCTATCTATAAAACATAGGGTAGAAGACTGTCAGGGCTCCTAGGAACCTATCTATAAAACATAGTGTAGAACACTGTCAGGGCTCCTAGGAACCTATCTATAAAACATAGGGTAGAACACTGTCAGGACTCCTAGGAACCTATCTATAAAACATAGTGTAGAACACTGTCAGGGCTCCTAGGAACCTATCTATAAAACATAGTGTAGAACACTGTCAGGGCTCCTAGGAACCTATCTATAAAACATAGTGTAGAACACTGTCAGGGCTCCTAGGAACCTATCTATAAAACATAGTGTAGAACACTGTCAGGACTCCTAGGAACCTATCTATAAAACATAGTGTAGAATACTGTCAGGGCTCCTAGAAACCTATCTATAATACATAGTGTATGACACTCTTAGGGTGCATTCACACGGTGTAACGTGCCGCGTGATGTGGCATGTGTACACCGCGTGACCCTTTGCGTGCCGTACACGCTCCCATTCATTTCAATGGGAGCGGGGATCGTATGGGCCGCGCTAGTTTGCGGCCGTGCATTTATTCACGGCCGCAAACTAGCGCGGCGCATACGATCCCCGCTCCCATTGAAATGAATGGGAGCGTGTACGGCACGCAAAGGGTCACGCGGCGTACACGTGCCACATCACGCGGCACGTTACACCGTGTGAACGAGCCCTTAGGCTCTCATAATAACTTATCCAATAGATAAATCTATCCAATGTTTAACTCTCTAATGTAAGCACAGTCAAAGTTATGTCAAAGTGAAGAGACTCCAGAGTATAATAGGCAGAGGTCCAGGGGAGGTGTAAAAAATAAACAAAATCACACTCACTTTCTGTCAGCTCTTTTTGGCCTCCTCACAGCTTTTGTTGCATTCTGCCTCCTTGTAACATTATGCACATGGAAATGTAGAGAGAAACTTCACGTTTTTGCAGTGTCAAAGAAATTTTTATTGATAAAGCCAGTAAAGCCAGTAAACGTTTTTGGTCTCTTGGACCTTCATCAGACTCTACATAAAAAATAAAAATAAAAAATAAACATAAAGTGACATTGATATACAGGTAATTATACAATACCAAAATTTGATAAGGAATCGACACATATATACATATATACATAAGAGGCACCATGTTATAGGAGTATGCAGGGTAGACAGCAGGGACCATGAAGAGCTGATAGTACTGTATATATTGGTTAAAGAAAACAAGTAAGGGTATCAAACAGTAGAAGATACAAAATTAGCAACAAAGTTTCACCTGATTTTTCTGAAGGACAAAGGTATTCCTTTATGGGCCAATACAACAAATAAAGTGGCTTCAGTCCAGCCTAGAGTAAGTATAACACAATAATCAGATGTTGGTAATAGATACAGCTATGTCATGCCCATAATGTAAAGAACTGAGGGTGGTAGCGTAGAAGACTTACCTCCTGGAGACCGGACCAAGCCCGCGGTATGAAAGTGTTTAATAAACAATGGAAGCCGTGTACTCGCGCAGAAGAATGGCCTATGGCAGTGGGGTAGCGCGAAATACACGGTCTTCCGACCGGATATAAATGGAGGGTGGATCGCAATCATTCGTCCACCACTCGCATGCGTAGTAACGCTTGCACGGAGACGTGCCGAACCTTATGCGCATGCGCATAGGCTTAGTAGTCAGTCGGGTGAAGCCCGAAGTACAGCCGAAAGCAGCCGAGAGTAACAGAGACATGTGCGCATGCGCACTAGCTCCGCAAGTGACAAATATGTAGCAGACCAAAGGAAGGTCGATACTAGTGATAATAGAGATCATGCTGTAAGCAGTGACATATGAATGCTAAGGGATAGCAAAACCTGGAAGAAACCAAACTTGTGTGAATAACAAATAACCTAATTGTATGAACAAGGCTGAACTAGAGGGAGACACCAATTAGCAGAGGTGAAGAGAAACATAAGGTAGAGTAAAATAAAGAGAGATAGGAGTGAAAAAAGAAGAAGGAAAGAAAAATTAAATAAAAATAGAATAAAAAATAAAAATAAAAAATAAATTAAAAAATAAGAAAATCAAAAAATTGAAAAAAATTGAAAAAAATTGAAAAAAATGTAAAAACCGGTCAGAAAAACAAAAGGATATTTGAAGCGGGCCAGGAAGGCTCATCCGGAGGTGATCCTTAGCGTGTCTTCAAGTAAACGTGAAGTTTCTCTCTACATTTACTGATACGGGTTGGGACCCTAACTTCACCATATAAAATCCACTGTATCCCTAGACGAATTATGCACATGGAGTCACCACTGTGGCCTGTGAATGGGCCTTAGCAGTGATATGGGCACATACTCGGCGTGCACATGTGACCACTAGTGGCCTAATCAGAGACCTCAGCGGTGGCCCTGGGTGCATGACATCACCAAGAGAGTGCTGGACATCGCCAGGAGGTGAATAAGAGGGGAAGAAAGGTGAGTTTGAATGTTTTTTTTGTATTTTCACTTCCCCTGGGTCTTGGACAAATCTCCATTTGTTTGGTTTAATAAAAAATGAACAATTTGGAATGTTCAGGTTGAACCCGGCTTGGTATAGGTCAGTTCACCTTATAATAACCTATCTACAGTTCATCAGTATCAGATTGGAGGGGAGCCTATAACTGGACCCCACCAATCGGCTGATCCGGCTGCATTTAGGCCTGGAAGACTCCTATACAAGGCCGGACGTAGCTCTGGTCCCTTTGAACTATTACTTGAATAGGATCAGAGCTGCTTCCAACCCCATCCAGTCTAGTAGCTTCTGGTACTGGGAGGTGGCCATATCAGCTGACTGGTATGGGGTTTGGGTCTTGTACCCCTTCTGAATGGATTCTAATGACTTATCCTGTGGATGGAGCATCAGTACTAAAAAAAAACCTCCTGAGGGCCCGAAAACCACAGGAATCAGTGTTAGTGTTTTCTCACCGATCTGTACATGCTGACAATATTATTTTTTTTTTTTTTTTTTTTATTATTCTTGAATTATATATATATATATATATATATATATATATATATATATATATATATATATTTTTTTTTTTACTTTTTCATTTACAATTTTTGCACTTTTGAAAGCCTCCCCCTCTTTGTTATTAAAAAATATATATTACAACTATTTTTGGAATAATTATGATGGTATTTTCTAATCTTGGCTATAGCATCTTGGAAACCTAGGAGAGAAGAAAGCTGTATTGCACACACTGGAAAGATAATCTCATTTTCTCACTTTCTTTCTGTAATTGGCAGATACAGATCTAGTTTGACAGATGGCACCGGGCTGGATTCCCCTCAGTTAAATCATGAGTAAAGTCTAATTTATCTTTCCTTTTGCAGTCAAGTCAGGACTGTGGTCTCACAAGCCTCATCACCGGTGATCATAGTTAAACCTAATATAAGACACGTTGCTAAGAAAAATTATGTTAGACAATATGAGAAAAATCCAATATTTTTCATTTCGGCTTAGAATCATAAACATTTATTACCGAGAATCCTGCGGAGGATTGAAGAAAAAAAAAAAAGTTTCTGGAAATTTTTTCTCTCTCCCAATGAGATTTCGAGTCTTATTGTGCGGATTACAGCTGATATTGGTGACTTGTGGAGCAGTTGATGATGCTTGGTGATAGAAGCTGCTGCCATAAAGCTCCCATAAAGAGTACATCTGCTCCGAGACATTAACATCCCCAGTCTTAAATGCTGTTTTAACTAGAATGCAAAGTTCTATGAATCTTAGTACATAATGTCAAAAACTTTCTCTGCAAATGGAATGGGTTTTATGTAGCAATATTCAGCTCTGCACAATACAATATACAGATGCTATTGGAATATGGAGTGTAGCCAAGTGCCGGAAATTCTAGAGGGCATTGGTCTTACCAATATGCAGTGGCGTAACTACCGGGGAAGCAGCGGAGGCAGCTGCCACAGGGCTCGGGACATTAGGGGGCCCGGGCCCTGTGGCAGCTGGAGTTACTCCAGCAGGTAACACGCCCTACTTACTTACCGATCCTGGCAGGGGCTGGGATCGGTAACTGACACTGCAGGCCCTGCAAACATCATTATTATACTCAGGGGTCTTTCCAGACCCCTGAGTATAATGATCGGAGGCCCAGGAGAGGTAAGCGAACATAACAAACAGTGTTACTTACCTCTCCACGCTCCGCAAAGGCTTCGAAGCCTACTTGTGGGACGTCTCAGACGTCACATGACCGGGGCCTGCGTCCTTATGCGTCGCGACGCAGGCCCCCCCGGTCACATGACGTCATTGAAGATAGCCGAAAGGGATAGGTAAGTAACAGTAGTTTGTTGTTTGTATCCCCCTCTCAGTCTCCGATTATTATACTCTGGGGTCTGAAAGGAATAATTGTTAATGAGTGTCCACAATGGAGCAAAATACTGGGTGATGGGGCTACTATGGGGCATAATACTGGGTGATGGGGCTACTATGGGGTATAATGCTGTGTGCAGGGGCAACTATGGGGCATAATACTGGGTGAAGGGGCCACTATGGGGTATAATGCTATGTGCAGGCGCAACTATGGGGCATAATAGTGCGCGCAGGAGTGTGGGGGTGGGGGGGGGTTGGTCGGTCGGAGGGGGCCCCATGTCAAAGGTTCACCACGGGGCCCAGCCATTCCTAGCTACGCCACTGCCAACATGGATGGTAGGTCGAGCATGGAAGTTGAGATGGCTGGAACTAGAGATGGGCGAGGTTTGTGAGGTTCTTCCACCTGTTTTGTTTCCAGCTTGACCCTGAAGTGCTGTTATTATAATCTGGGGTCTGAAGAGAAGAAGTAGAGGTCTAGGGGAGGTGCGGTAACAAGATTTACACTTATACTCCCCTTGCCACACCTCTCCTGGGCTTCTCCACAACGTTTGGAGGTCTCTAAGCATCCTCCATCAGCTTCCTGGATCACAGACCCAAGGGGACTGTTGAGGCCGGTGATTGGGCCTCAGTAGTCCCCCAGGGTATTTGACATCACCCAGGAGTCCAAAAGAGTCTACAAGAAGATGTCGAGGAACCATTGAATGCCATCAGGAGACCAGGATAGGTGAGGTAAAGTGAATATAAGTGTTTACATTTTTTACACCTCCCCTTTCACTCTGGGTCTCCCCTGAAGAGACCCCAGAGTATAATAATGGTTTCGGTAATATAGTTTTTGATGTGGACCAAACCTGAAAATTTTGGAAATTTGGTATGAATACAATTCCTTCTGACCCAGTTCACCTATGTCTAGCTGGAACGTTGGGATAACAAAACCTGGTTGTTGGTGCACATGGGGCAGTTGGTGCACAGTTGGAGGAGTATGGACTTAGGGAATGCCCAAACATGTAAGAAAACTGACTGAGAAGAGGCTGGATATCAGAGCCAAAAGGAACCCAGAGTGGAGTCTGAGACAGGAAGAGAGTGCAATGTTGTATCAGAACCTGGACAGCGGACAGTGCGATTCATCTAGTGGAAGCAACTCCGATACCTTCCTCACATATCTTGCCTGAGGGAGATGGAGACTCAAGTCTGATCCTTCTTTTCCTAGACATCATCATCTTAAATTTGCCACCATTGTATCCATTGTATATGAGAGGGAGCTCTGCTGAAAGTACTCATGAGGAGACATTATATTGAGCCTATTAATGTTTAAAGAGGACCTTTTATGTCACACGCAGTGAATTTGTCCATAGACTAGTACTGGAGGGCGGTTTCACAGCTGAGCATCATGGCTGGGTGGTAAGGAGCAACCCCTCTGACAGTACAGTGCTATGGACATTACTGCCAGGAGGGGCGTTCATCACAGCCCAGCAAGACTCTCGGGAGCGACCTTCTGACAGTGAAGAGATATCAGTAACGGCACCGGTGCCCATAACAGTGCACTGTTGGCTTTCTAGCGGTATATAAAACCACATGTGCCTGAGGACATGAAAGGTCCTCTTTTTTCAATTTTTATTGAAAATTTTTGAATATAACAAGATGGAATGTATCAAAGTACATAGAGGTGTGCAAGGCTAAAAAAACATGAACATGGGAACATAGTAATCAAACAAGGTAGAACCTGCGTAGGCTGGAGGCAACTGGTGGGACCATTTAGTGAAGAAGGTAAGGCACAGGGACCTTATATAGGCATATCTTCCCAAAGGAATGAGAGGTCCACTTGTGATATAACCAACACAGTGCCACCAACTATAGCACATAGAGGAAACACATAACATAACTGAAGGACAAGGACATAACAGGAGGACAGATGAATAAAAGTTGGACAAACGGGGGGAAGGGGAGAAACAAAAGGGGACAGGGAAGAGAGATAGCAGAAGCAGGGAACAGGCCTCTCAGAAAGGAATCGAGAAGGTAGCTACAAGTTAGGAGAAAGAGAACTCTGCAGACTCCTGAAACAACATTCACAGCATCCAGAGAGACTCAAATTTGGGGGAATCATGGGAATCCTGTAAAAATTCCACCAGGGTTGACGTGACAGTGTTGTGCCAGTGGCTGGGAATGGCAGTTCTGGCGGCAATGCCATGGGAGGTCCTTCTTCATGTTAGATATCATGCCAGGAGTGACTGAGAAGAGAGCTAGCCCAACTGAGGATGTCAGAGACTGGCCCTCTCTACTGTCAGTAAGAGCTTTGGCCCTGTTTATGGAGGGCATTCTACTGGTACAATCATGTAAAGCACTCGGCTGGCAATGTTACTTTTGGCACTTTGACTTTCATTATAATGGAACAATTCTTCGTGATGTGTGAAGCACGATGCATCTCAAGTCGCCATGAAAATTTCGTCAAGGATGAATTAATGAAGGAAATAAGGTTACCACTTTAGCAGTTCTGCCAAGAACTCTCAAATGTAGAGATGAGCTAATTTCCCAAATTCCTTTGGGTCCAATAGGAATGAATTGGCCATCAAATTTGATTCAGTCTGTATATATTTGGTCCAAATCAAAAGTTCCCCAGTTGCCTTGAGAAGTTGTATATGACACTCTGAAATCTAGGAAGGTTTCCAACCCCTTTCAAGCTCTTTATTGCCAAGACACCTTGAGCAATGTCAAATTGAAAGCAACGTACAGATGTAGTAGCCTATAAATTTGTTGCACCATTTTCACACTATGGTGTGTTATCTATGGCTGTGAGCCTTGTTTCGCTTTGATCTGTAAGATATATGTGATTCGTGAGGGATAAATCCCAAAAGTTTTGGATTCATCAAAATGTAAAACTTGTGAAATTTATAACAAATTTAATTTGTGCCGAATCCATTCACTCCTCTCCACTCAAGTGCTGCCAAGACCGTGCCCAATAGTGTATTTGTGGTGATGATGTATAATAAATCCGGAGCATCTTTAGACCATCATACCACCCATTAGTTGGCTTGCTTTGAATAAAAAAATTTTGCCAAAATTTGGGCACAATTTGGTTGCCAAAGAAGAATCAAAATGCCCCAGGGATACTCAATGTTTACTCAAGTCTAGGCATAACCACCAGCACGAACCGGCCCAGATTGTATAGAACAAGGCATATGATGGAGTGAGTACTACAAAAATGAGGGAGGTAGGGGCAGGGGTTGGACAGTTGGGGCAAGAAGGCACCAAGAGTGTTGGCAAATCTTGCCTTTTTAATGACTTGGTTCTTGGTTTGGCCCAAAATTTAGTGACTTTGCACAAGTAGAAGAATTTTTGAATATAGAAAATCATAAAAAGTAGAATTGTTATTCTTTTTACATCATTATGGAAATGACTCTGAACTCTATCCACCCTATAAACTTCCCAGGCACACGAACTGCAGGGATCATTTACATTTCCACCCATTCTCCAGCTTCTGCTAGCAGATTGGCCATTTTAGTAGTATCATATACAGGTTATTGGAGTCATTTTTGTAGCACTTTCACAAAGAAAATGATACTTCCACCAGACGCTCAATAGAACAACATCTGCCGGCTATGGGGATTGCTTTACATATTCTGTTTTATGGGTTGTACAATTTAGGTGAGATCATTCATCTCGTTGACCACAGAAGGGGGGAGGGAAGTCCATTTTGTAAGTGTAGATTTCCATGTTTTGGGTTGCGAAGAGAATCCAGTTTGCAACTTATGGACCTGGGTAAATAATACGTCCGAGGATAAAAATATCAATGTGGAAAGTGAAGGCATACCTGAGCTTTAAAAACAGTTGTAGATGTTGTTGGAAAAAAAAAAAGAGAGAAAAATGGGATTGAGCGTACGGGGCCTCGGAGCCATAGAAGCAGACAAGCAGAAAATGCAAGTACTACATAAGATATTCTGAGATAACTACTGAATACTAAAAAGCTGGAGAGAGAAACACAAGATTATTCACCGGGAAGTTACATCTTTTTTAGGTAACGGATGAAATACTCGAATGGAGGAGTTTTTGGGGAAAAAAAGTGGAGTTTGTATATTGTCGCTGGAATCTGGCCAATATCTCCGAGCCTTGCTTCCTCCTTGGACACTCCTATGACCTCTGTTGTCTCCATCGGAAAGAAGTTGTCCAAACCAAACAACACAGCTGGGGAAAAGTAGATTTTCTTCGTATAACTATGATGTGATGTTTGGCCGTGTACGATGGCTTGGCTGAGTTGATCTATGCAAGAACAAGGAGTGTACACGTTGAGTGGTTTGACTATTAAAACCAACCCCCTTGCAGATCCTGTTCAGCCACCGCTCTCCTGCTTGAGGATTTAGGGTAGAGGTGGACTGGTAACCAATGAGAGCTGTAAGTAGTGATGGAAAAACTCATTGGTTCTATGGGGTCCGGAGTAATTGGTGAGTACAATTATCATCTTAGGGCTCCGTGCCCCTTATGTTTGCAGACTTTGCACTGCACCAAGTGCCAGGATCAGAGGAGAAGTGGGGAGTCCAAAGAATTTTATATGCTTAGATTCGTACTTGGCACTATACCATATGTAAGACTTGGTGGACACTATACCATGTGTGGGAACTGGAAGGGCAGTGCCAGATCCCACTATATCATATGTAAGACCTGGGAGGCACTATATCATGTATGGTAGCAGAGTACACTATAGTGTATGGGGGAAACCCTCTTGTATGATATACAGTGTTGGCCAAAAGTATTGGCCCCCTGCAATTCTGTCAGATAATACTCGTTGTCTCCAGAAAATGATTGCAAGCACAAACTCTTTGGTATTAATATCTTCATTTATTTTGCTTGCAATGAAAAAACACAAAAGAGAATGAAAAAAAAAAAGTCAAATCATTGATCATTTTACACAAAACTCCAAAAATGGTCCGGACAGAAGTATTGGCGCCCTCAGCCTAATACTTGGTAGCACAACCTTTAGACACAATAACTGTGCACAACCGCTTCCGGTAACCATCAATGAGTTTCTTACAAGGCTCTGCTGGAATTTTAGACCATTCTTCTTTGGCAAACTGCTCCAGGTCCCCCCTGAGATGTGAAGGGGGCCTTCTCCAAACTGCCATCAAGAGATCTCTCCTCCCCCACAGGTGTTCTATGGGATTCAGGGCTGGACTCATTGCTGCCACTTTACAAGTCTCCAGGGCTTTCTCTCTCCACCATTTTCTAGTGCTGACCTGAAGTGTGTTTTGGGTCATTGTCCTGCTGGAAGAGCCCTGACCTCTGAGGGAGACCCAGCTTTCTCACACTGGGCCCTACATGATGCTGCACAATGTGTTGGTAGTCTTCAGACTTCATAATGCCCTGCACACGGTCAAGCAGTCCAGGGCCAGAGGCAGCAAAGCAACCCCAAAACATCAGGGACCCTCCGCCATGTCTGACTGTAGGGACCGTCTTCTTTTCTTTGAAGGCCTCTTTTTTTCCTGTAAACTCTATGTTGAGGCCTTTTCCTACTTTTGTCTCATCTGACCAGAGAACATTCTTCCAAAACGTTTTTGGCTTTCTCAGGTAAGTTTTGGCAAACTCCAGCGCGGCTTTTTTCTGTCTCTGGGTAAGAAGTGGGGTCTTCCTGGGTCTCCTACCATACAGTCCCTTCTCATTCAGACACCGACGGATAGTACAGGGTGACACTGTTGTACCCTCGGACTGCAGGGCAGCTTGAACTTGTTTGGATGTTAGTCGAGGTTCTTTATCCGCCATCCGCACAATCTTGCGTTGAAATCTCTCGTCAATTTTTCTTTTCCGTCCACATCTAGGGAGCTAAGCCACAGTGCCATGAGCTTTACACTTCTTGATGACACTGCGCATGGAAGACACAGGAACATCCAGGTCTTTGGAGATGGACTTGTAACCTTGAGATTGCTCATGCTTTCTCACAATTTTGCTTCTCAAGTCCTCAGACAGTTCTTTGGTCTTCTTTCTTTTCTCCATGCTCAATGTGGTCACACAAGGACACAGGACAGAGGTTGAGTCAACTTTAATCCATTTCAACTGGCTACAAGTGTGATTTAGTTATTGTCAGCACCTGTTAGGTGCCTCAGGTAAGTAACAGGTGCTGTTAATTACAAAAATTAGAGAAGCATCACATGATTTTTCAAACAGTGTCAATACTTTTGTCCACCCCCTTTTTTATTTTTGGTGTGGAATTATATCCAATTTGGCTTTTTGACAATTCTTTTTGTGGTTTTCCATTGAAGACAAATTAAATAAAGATAATAATACCAAAGAATTTGTGATTGCAATCATTTTCTGGAAGAAAATGAGTATTATCTGACAGAACCGCAGTGGTGCCAATACTTTTGGCCAACATTGTATATCCCCATAAGTCCCAAGGGAAAATACTGTGTATGACCCTGGGAAAAGCCAAACTTTTTTTTAGCTGGTCTCTACTTAAAGAGGTTTTCCAGGTAATTAGCTATTTTTAAAAATTGTCCAGGGTAGGTGAAAAAAATAAAAACATCATACTTACCTGTCCCTGGTGCCTGGTGTCCTCCCAGGGTGGTCTGGTCCTGCAGCTTGGCTGTCTTTTTCATGTGGAATTTTTCTCCGGCTGTGACGTCCTGGTTGTCTTCTGCTGAGGCCAGTCACGAGCAGTAGGTACTTCCACCAGAAGACAACAATGAAGCTATAGGACCAGATCGTGTGGGAAGCATCGGAGCACTGGGGACAGGTAAGTATGCAGATTTAAAAAAATAACTCGGGTGTCCTTTTTTGCTTGGATAACCCCTTTAATATTTCTGGGCACTGCTGCAAAATTTGTAACAGACCCCAATTCTATATTCAGTTTATGAAACTAATATCCACTTACATCGTAAAGTCTACATCACTGTTACGCTAGAAGTCTTGTATTGTGCACTGCATTGTTCTACCCAAGGTATTTATTGCTCAAGGTTTTTACATGTTTAGCACCACAGAAGATATTAATACTACAAAAATAATAAATTGTGATAAATAATACCGATATTATTAGCACATTAGTATTCAGCTCCACTCACTTGTTTTGCTTTATCCTTTTCCAAGGGCCTTGAACATTATCATTATTTAGTATCTCCATTTCTGCAAACAAAAACAGCCAAAGGCTTCATCATAAACATTGCTGAATGCGGCCACAAATCCTGAAATTGAGCATTTTTGGGGTGTTACTATCCCTTTTTTTATTTTTTTTTTTTAATTCAAAAATTTTATTGAGTTTTTTCTTTTCATAATACAACAAAGGGCAGGTACATTCCGATAACAGCGACAATGCACAAATCGAGAGAAGGAATGCAATACAGTTAGGAAGAAGAAAAACATTAATAAATCGAAATGTTTGTTAATATCAGCAAAAGAAAAATGGGGGGGGGGGATGTACAATCTAAGAGAGGAGGATAAACCAGTGTCTAGGAGTATCGAGATACAAGGTTGCGAGGACGAAAGTGTAAAAGGGGGAGGGGGGGGATCAGTTGAGACATCTACTATGTAACGAAGGGCTAGGTGGAAGGATATTTGGCAGTATCTCAGTAAGATGCTCGATGTGATAGCCAGGGGTTCCAGATGTGGATAAATCTATCATGTGTGCGAGTCGACCAGCTGAGGAGCTCCTCAAATCTCCCTATTTCCTGGACAGAATTTTCCCATAGACCTAACGGTGGCACCAGGGGTTGCAGCCAGTACCTCGGAATTAGTAATTTGGCCGCCGCAAGCATATGGGAGACTAAGAGGTCTTTGGGAGGCGAGTAGTTGTCATTCGGCAGATTTAGAAACAAAATTTCTGGCGTTAAGTCGAAAGTGGGATTTACTACTTGTCTGATCTTCTCTGTCACTGCCTTCCAGAAGGGTGCAATATTTGGGCATGTCCACCAGAGGTGTAGGTATGAGCCCGTCTGGGCTTGGCATCTCCAGCACGTAGTCTCATCATGTAAGCCTCTTTGGACCAGCCAATCGGGGGTTTGGTACCACCGAGACACCAGCTTGTAGTTTGATTCTCACAAGCGGATAGACCTGGAAAAACCTTGCGAGTACTTCAAAACTCTATCAATGTCTTCCTGTTCCAATATAAAAAACAAAAAAACTTTGCAAGTCTTCAGTAGGTGATACCTTTTTTAATGGCTAACTCACAAAAAGGAAAGGGTTTGCAACACTCAGGAAGGCCAGGGCTGGTATCACGGTTGTATATCCGATGTGGCCAGCTTTCAGGGGGTCCCTGGGTCCCAAATGTGCATAAAATCTCCTTTTTGATGTCCCCGATTACCCGCCCCCACGTGATATCTGACAATGACCACAGACAACCAGGCTTCGGGGGTAATCGTTGCTCTTTTTACTAGCAGGACAAAGTAATACAAATGTACATCTGGGGGAATTCTTCACATACAATACAGCGATCTTTGTAGGCAGTGTCCAATTAAGCAGGTGAGGGAGCTTGGAGCAGGAATGTTTTGGATAGTTTAATTAATAGTTGCTTGAGTAGTAAACTTGTATATATTTGTAAAGATGTCCTGTATCCAGGGGGTTGGTCCTCAACAACTGGGTACACGTATGTAGAATAGCAAATACAATTTTTCTTAGCAGCGGGAGATTCTCAATTTCTGCTAGACTAACTATGGGCTTCTTAAATATACATTTGTCCCAAAGACTTACTTGGATAGAGAGATACGTGTAGACGTCCCAGATGTATGGATAAAACAAGTCCATCAACTTCAGCGCTTGTAAGATTGGAGTTTCAGAGGAAAACACTCTCTGAGAAGGACCTTGAGGACAGAGGAGAAGACATCTCTGCTTGGTGTACCCTGATAGTGGGCAGCCATTATCAGTCCTCCATGTGCTCTGTCTGCTAGCTGTCTCTACACAAAGGGGCCATTAAAAAAGGTATCACCTACTGAAGACTTGCAAAGTTTTTTTTGTTTTTTATATTTTATAACCACTGCCTAACACGGTACCAAAACAAACATTTTCCTGTTCCAATGTAATATTCAGCTCTTTCCCCCAGCTCGGGATGTAAGCGGGTTTGTAGCTAAGTTGTGGGGAGACAAATCTGTGGAGCATAGCGGAAGTTTTGCGGAGTAGTCTTGTTTGTGACAAAAGTAGCTTTTCAAAAGGCGTCAAGGTACATCTGAGATCAGGTGTGGAGTTAAACTTTTCAATAAAGTGGCGGAGATGCATCTTGTGCAAGAAGGTAAGGGGGGGGGGGGAGCGTGAGAGCACACATTAGTATCATCGTCCCAGACGTCTTTGAGGCGAATCGAGTTGAGGTTTGTCCACAACAAGTCACATTTCTTTTGATCCTCACCCAAATAGGCTGGTATAAGTCCAACTGGGAGTAGCGGTGAAGGAGAGGGTGCCACCGATGGTCCCAGCATTTTCCAGACGCAACAAGGGATTATAAGCTTCTGATGATTTCTTGGCTCGATCTGGAAGCCATAGGTCTCTGAGTAGCGCTGGAGAGAGGGTGAGGGTATTTCCTCTAAGAGGGAATAGAAGATGGGCCCACCATTTGAACTGAGTGGCTCTATAGTAGGACTGTAAATCAGGCAATCCTATTCCTCCTTGGTCTTTACGCTTTATTAGTAGTGACCACGCAATCCTCGGTGGTTTGTGTCTCCAGATGAAGTTGGTAAAAAGTTTGCGAACCGAGGCAAAGAAGTCTTTGGGGAGAAAGATCGGGAGCATTGACATTTTGTAAAGTATTTTCGGGACCAGATAGGTCTGAATTACATTTGTTCTCCCGAACCACGAGAGAGGTAAGTCTCGGAAGGAGGTCAATTCTTTCTTCAAAGAACCCAAGAGAGGTTTGAAGTTCAGGTTATATAGGTCTTCTACACAAGCTGTAAGCTGGACTCCCAGGTATTTAATGGAAGTTTTCGCCCACTGAAAGGGAGAGTTGTTTTTCAGCTCTAGAGCTCTTGACACAGATAAGGACACATTAAGTATTTCCGACTTTTCCAGATTCGCCTTATAGCCCGACACAAATCCATAATCACTCAGGATGCTCATGATCGCGGGGAGCGCCTCCTCTGGATTGGAGATTACAAACAAGACATCGTCTGCAAAGACAGTAGCCGACGTCAAGAGGGATCCCGACGTCATTCCCGTGATTTTGTTATCTTTGTTATGATCCTTTTTTTCCAGCTTGCACCAATATATTTCTTAGTGATGTCAATTGTTGTCCTGTCCAATGTTCTGTCAAAGGTTTTGCTGGCATGCAGTGATAATGTATTACATTTGTATTATCTGCGGTGTGCCCCTGCAAATAGAAAGTGAACCTGATAGGTTTGAGACACTAAGCTACCCACAAGACTATGGAATGGGGGGAATTAGTGCCCAAATATCCCTATTGCAACACTGTCCTGCTGGTGACATTTTCCAATGTTTGTCTTTTGACTCCTCATCTTCCAAACCCAATAACTTTTTGTTTTTCCATTCAAAGAGCCACATGAGGCCTTAATGTTTGTAGGACAAAATGTACTGTCAAGGTGGAAAAAAAATTCAGAATAGAATGGAATTGGTGAAAAACTGCATTTGTGTGACTTTCTTATGGGTTTCATTTTTACAGTATTTACTGTACTGGGCTTCAAATTCAGGTTATGATGCAGCTAAAAAGATCCCTGACACAGAAAAACAGAAATCTGAGCAAAATCTGGAAAGATGCTTACTGTGTATAACTAACATCCCATCAGCATTAACACAAGCAGCTAGTTAGAAGTGGATAGAAGTAGATAGACTCTCCTAATGCTAGATTTGCACTAGAGTTCGAGTCACTCTGTCCCAGATTCTGCTTAAAATTGTCGGAGAGAAAAAGCCTGCAACTAGCACTAGCTTCTACTGGTTTCATTATAAAATTGTAGGAAATGAAGCAGGGAAACCCCGGGGACCCCATTAAAGTCTATGGGGTCTTCAGGTTTCTGCATGTAACCACTTTTTAAATGGACAGGGTTTCCGAAAACTCAAACGCTAGTGTTAACCTAGCATTATGCTCACTGTGAGTTTGGACTAGCCTCAGACTCATCTCTGTATAGTGTATAGGCAGGGAAAGTTGTATGTACACATGCAGAAGCTGTGAAGAGAGACCTGATCTTCCCCACTGTGTTCCCATCTTGACCTTGATGATTGCTAAAGACGGACCTTCCCTAGTAACAGGTAGTGAACAGCAAATTAGCAACAAGGGAGACACCTAAAACATTCTGGAAACTTTGTGACCATTTCATTTAGAAATATGAGACAAATAAGTAGTAAAAAATAGATTGCAAAAAAATGAATCCCGCAGAGACTGAAATACATATGCTAAATCCTAAAACTACCCAAAAGGGAATATGGGGAAGATGTCCTCCATGTATACTGTAGTGTCAGGTAGCAGGTTAAACATTATTACTACTAAACCAGATAATAGTATACTATATAATACAATATACATGTATACATATACAACACTACAAAATACAAGGTCATACACTTAGCTAGAAAAGAATATAGGGATAACCAATTAACCAATATCACCCAGGATTCCAAAAATAAAAAAGCAAAAAGGTTTCAGCCATGATCTTGCTTACTATGACTAGAGATGAGCGAGTAGAATTTGATCGAGTAGGTATTCGATCGAATACTACGGTATTCGAAATATTCGTACTTGATTGAATACTAGCTATTTGCAGTAAATATTCGATTCAGAGCCAGCGTTGATTGGCCGAATGCTATACAGTGTATAGCATTCGGCAAATCAACACTGTTTCTGCAGCAGGCTCGTCCTTGCTAGTCGGGAGAGCTGGCAGCTTGCTGTTACGAGGGACCTGAATTTTTCTCATAGGAATGCATTGACCAGCGTTGATTGGCCAGTGTACAGCATTCGGCCAATCAACGCTGGTCCTGCAGGAGCCTCGTCTGTGAGGAGGCGGAGTCTAAAATCGGACCACAGCAGTCTGCATTGTGGTCGGATCTTAGACTCCGCCTCCTCACAGACGAGCCTCCAGCAGAACCAGCGTTTATTGGCCGAATGCTGTACACTGGCCAATCAATGATGGTCAATGTATTCCTATAATAAAAATGTCAGCTCCCTCGTAACAGCAAGCTGCCAGCTCTCCCGACTAGCAAGGACGAGCCTGCTGCAGAACCAGTGTTGATTTGCCGCAGGCTTGTCTTCGCTAGTCGGGAGAGCTGGCAGCTTGCTGTTACGAGGGAGCTTACTTTTTATCAGCGCAACTGTAATCGCTGTGTAGTTAAAGCGCACGGACCCCATAGACTATAATGGGGTCCGTGCGCTTTAACTGCACAGCGCTCCTCCTAAACACTCTCCTCCTGCTACTCGTGGACTTGTTGACTCTCCTTTAGTCGAATAGTGGTTTTCCCTGAAACGAGCATTTTTCCCATAGACTATAATGGGATTCTAAGCACATGTAATGGGAAAGAGTAGAACATACAGGAGTAATAACATAAATGTGCAAAGCTGACTAGATAAATAAGAAAGGAGGCGGCCATACGGTATGTTTGCACCCTGTAACTTCCATTTCAGAGACCGCACAGCGCAGCGCTGGATTTGTCAGCTTGCCTCTCATTCAGTCACTGAAGCTAGTATGCTATTATTTTTCTAGGGGTGGGAGCATTGCAGCTGTCACTCACTATGACAATATGGCGTGCATTGTGGTATGTTCTTATTGGGGCGCGCAGTGCCTGTCACTTCTGAGGGGGCTTTGTGACTATGGCGGTTCTGAGGGTCCTGCGGCTGTCACTCTTAGCTTATGTTCACACTATGAAATTTTCATGCTGAGAAAACAGATTTTTAAGAAAATCTGCCAATGCCATAGACTCAACATATGGTGCAGAATATACACGTTTTCTGTGCCAAAATCCTTGTGAAAATCTGTTGTGTGAACATACCTTTATGGAGGAGCTGTGGCTGTCGTTGTGATAGAGTTGCAGGGATTGGGCTCTTATTAGTCTTCCATTTATGAGCATCGTATGTGTTCTTGGGCAGGTGGGCTC